>NC_057399.1:15048245-15121838 GCF_019320065.1 Cervus canadensis
TTCCCACCAACAGTGTAAGAGGGTTCCCTTTTCTCCACACCCTCTCCAGCATTTATTGCTTGTAGACTTTTGGATAGCAGCCATCCTGACTGGCGTGTAATGGTACCTCATTGAGGTTTTGATTTGCATTTCTCTGATAATGAGTGATGTTGAGCATCTTTTCATGTGTTTGTAGCCATCTGTATGTCTTCTTTGGAGAAATGTCTGTTTAGTTCTTTGGCCCATTTTTTGATTGGGTCATTTATTTTTCTGGAATTGAGCTGCAGGAGTTGCTTGTATATTTTTGAGATTAATCCTTTTGTCTGTTGCTTCATTTGCTATTATTTTCTCCCAATCTGAGGGCTGTCTTTTCACCTTGCTTATAGTTTCCTTTGTTGTGCAAAAGTTTTTAAGTTTCATTAGGTCCCATTTGTTTAGTTTTGCTTGTTATTTCAATATTCTGGAGGTGGTCATAGAGGATTTGCCTGTGAATTTATGTTACGGAGATAGTGTTTGCCTTTATGTCTTCTCTCTAGGAGTGTTTAAATAGTTTCTGGTCTTACATTTAGATCTTTAATCATTTTGAGTTTATTTTTGTGTATGGTGTTAGAAAGTGTTCTAGTTTCATTCTTTTACAAGTGGTTGACCAGTTTTCCCAGCACCACTTGTTAAAGAGGTTGTCTTTTTTCCATTGTATATCCTTGCCTCCTTTGTCAAAGATAAGGTGTCCATAGGTTCGTGGATTTATCTCTGGGCTTTCTATTCTGTTCCATTGGTCTATATTTTTGTCTTTGTGCCAGTACCACACTGTCTTGATGACTGTGGCTTTGTAGTAAGTCTGAAGTCCAGGCGGTTTATGCCTTCTGGTTCCCATTCTTCTTTCTCAGATTACTTTTTGGCTTATTCGAGGTTTTTTGTATTTCCATACAAATTGTGAAATTCTTTGGTCTAGTTCTGTGAAAACTACCGTTGGTAGCTTGATAGGGATTGCATTGAATCTATAGATTGCTTTGGGTAGAATAGCCATTTTGACAATATTGATTCTTCCAATCCATGAACACGGTATGTTCCTCCATCTGTTTGTGTCCTCTTTGATTTCTTTCATCAGTGTTTTATAGTTTTCTATGTATAGGTCCTTTGTTTCTTTAGGTAGATATACTCCTAAGTATTTTATTATTTTTGTTGCAGTGGTGAATGGTATTGTTTCCTTAATTTCTCTTTCTGTTTTTTCATTGTTAGTATATAGGAATGCAAGGGATTTCTGTGTGTTAATTTTATATCCTGCAACTTTACTATATTCATTGATTAGCTCTAGTAATTTTCTGGTAGAGTCTTTAGGGTTTTCTATATAGAGGATCATGTCATCTGCAAACAGTGAGAGTTTTACTTCTTCTTTTCCTATCTGGATTCCTTTTACTTCTTTTTCTGCTCTGATTGCTGTGGCCAGAACTTCCAACACTATGTTGAATAGTAGTGGTGAGAGTGGGCACCCTTGTCTTGTTCCTGATTTCAGGGGAAATGCCTTCAATTTTTCACCATTGAGGGTGATGCTTGCTGTGGGTTTGTCATATATAGCTTTTATTATGTTGAGGTATGTTCCTTCTATTCCTGCTTTTTGGAGAGTTTTAATCATAAATGAGTGTTGAATTTTGTCAAAGGCTTTCTCTGCATCTATTGAGATAATCATATGGTTTTTATCTTTCAATTTGTTAATGTGGTGTATTACATTGATTGATTTGCGGATATTAAGAATCCTTGCATTCCTGGGATAAAGCCCACTTGGTCATGATGTATGATTTTTTTTAATATGTTGTTGGATTCTGTTTGCTAGAATTTTGTTAAGGATTTTTGCATCTATGTTCATCAGTGATATTGGCCTGTAGTTTTCTTTTTTTGTGGCATCTTTGTCTGGTTTTGGAATTAGGGTGATGGTGGCCTCATAGAATGAGTTTGGAAGCTTACCTTCATCTGCAATTTTCTGGAAGAGTTTGAGTAAGATAGGTGTTAGCTCCTCTCTAAATTTTTGGTAGAATTCAGCTGTGAAGCCATCTGGTCCTGGGCTTTTGTTTGCTGGAAGATTTTTGATGACAGTTTCGATTTCCTTGCTTGTGATGGGTCTGTTAAGATCTTCTATTTCTTCCTGGTTCAGTTTTGGAAAGTTATACTTTTCTAAGAATTTGTCCATTTCATCCAAGTTGTCCATTTTATTGGCATAGAGCTGCTGGTAGTAGTCTCTTATGATCCTTTGTATTTCAGTGTTGTCTGTTGTGATCTCTCCATTTTCATTTCTAATTTTGTTAATTTGGTTCTTCTCTCTTTGTTTCTTAATGAGTCTTGCTAATGGTTTGTCAATTTTGTTTATTTTTTCAAAAAACCAGCTTTTAGCTTTGTTGATTTTTGCTATGGTCTCTTTAGTTTCTTTTGCATTTATTTCTGCCCTGATTTTTAAGATTTCTTTCCTTCTGCTAACTCTGGGGTTCTTCATTTCTTCCTTCTCTAATTGCTTTAGGTGTAGAGTTAGGTTATTTATTTGGCTTTTTTCTTGTTTCTTGATGTAAGCCTGTAATGCTATGAACCTTCCCCTTAGCACTGCTTTTACAGTGTCCCATAGGTTTTGGGTTGTTGTGTTTTCATTTTCATTCATTTCTATACATATTTTGATTTCTTTTTTGATTTCTTCTATGATTTGTTGGTTATTCAGAAGCGTGTTATTTAGCCTCCATATGTTTGAATTTTTAACAATTTTTTTCCTGTAATTGAGATCTAATCTTACTGCACTGTGGTCAGAAAAGATGACTGGAATGATTTCAATTTTTTTTGAATTTTCCAAGACCAGATTTATGGCCCAGGATGTGATCTATTCTGGAGAAGGTTCCGTGTGCACTTGAGAAAAAGGTGAAGTTGATTGTTTTGGGGTGAAATGTCCTATAGATATCAATTAGGTCTAGCTGGTCCATTGTGTCATTTAAGGTTTGTGTTTCCTTGTTAATTTTCTGTTTAGTTGATCTATCCATAGTTGTGAGTGGGGTATTAAAGTCTCCCACTATTATTGTGTTACTATTAATTTCCTCTTTCATACTCGTTAGGTTTGCCGTACATATTGCGGTGCTCCTATGTTGGGTGCATATATATTATAATTGTTATATCTTCTTCTTGGATTGATCCTTTGATCATTATGTAGTGTCCTTCTTTGTCTCTTTTCACATCTTTATTTGAAAGTCTATTTTATCTGATATGAGTATTGCGACTCCTGCTTTCTTTTGGTCTCCGTTTGCATGAAATATTTTTTTCCAGCCCTTCACTTTCAGTCTGTATGTGTCTCTTGTTTTGAGGTGGGTCTCTTGTAGACAGCATATATAGGGGTCTTGTTTTTGTATCCATTCAGCCAATCTTTGTCTTTTGGTTGGGGCATTCAACCCATTTACATTTAGGGTAATTATTGATAGGTGTGGTCCCGTTGCCATTTACTTTGTTGTTTTGGGTTCACGTTTATACAACCTTTCTGTATTTCCTGTCTAGAGAAGATCCTTTAGCACTTGTTGAAGAGCTGGTTTGGTGGTGCTGAATTCTCTCAGCTTTTGCTTGTCTGTAAAGCTTTTGAATTCTCCTTCATATCTGAATGAGATCCTTGCTGGGTACAGTAATCTAGGTTGTAGGTTATTCTCTTTCATTACTTTCAGGACGTCCTTGCCATTCCCTTCTGGCCTGGAGGGTTTCTATTGATAGATCAGCTGTTATCCTTATGGGAATCCCTTTGTGTGTTATTTGTTGTTTCTCCCTTGCTGCTTTTAATATTTGTTCTTTGTGTTTGATCTTTGTTAATTTGATTAATATGTGTCTTGGGGTGTTTCACCTTGGGTTTATCCTGTTTGGGACTCTCTGGGTTTCTTGGACTTGGGTGGCTATTTCCTTCCCCATTTTAGGGAAGTTTTCAGCTATTATCTCCTCGAGTATTTTCTCATGGCCTTTCTTTTTGTCTTCTTCTTCTGGGAACTCCTATGATTCGAATGTTGGGGTGTTTCACATTGTCCCAGAGGTCATTTCCTCATTTCTTTTGATCCTCTCTGCTTCATTTATTTCCACCATTTTATCTTCTACCTCACTTATCCTATCTTCTGCCTCCGTTATTCTACTCTTGGTTCCCTCCAAAGTGTTTTTGATCTCATTCATTGCATTATTCATTTTTAATTGACTCTTTTTTATTTCTTCTAGGTCTTTATTAAACATTTCTTGATCTTTTCAATCTTTGTCTCCAGGCTATTTATCTGTAACTCCATTTTGTTTTCAAGATTTTGGATCATTTTTATTATCATTATTCTAAATTCTTTTTCAGGTAGATTCCCTATCTCCTCCTCTTTTGTTTGACTTGGTGGCATTTTTCATGTTCCTTTACCTGTTGGGTATTTCTTTGCCTTTTCATCTTGTTTAGATTGCTGTATCTGGAGTGGGCTTTCTGTATTCTGGAGGTCTGTGGTTCCTTTTTATTGTGGAGGATTAACCCAGTGGGTGGGGTTAGACGATTGGCTTGTCAAGATTTCCTGGTTAGGGGAGCTTGCGTCAGTGTTCTGGTGCGTGGAACTTGATTTCTTCTCTTTGGAGAGCAATGGAGTGCCCAGTAATGAGTTTTGAGATGGGTCTATGTGTTAGGTGTGTCCTTGGGCAGCCTGTATGTTGATGTTCAGGGCTATGTTCCTGCGTTGCTGGAGAATTTGCGTGGTATGTCTTGCTCTAAAACTTATTGGCTCTGGGGTGGTGGTTGGTTTCAGTGTAGGTATGAAGGCTTTTGGACGGTCACTTATTACTTAAAGTTCCATGTAGTCAGGAGTTTTCTGGTGTTCTCAGGTTTTGGGCTTAAGTCTCCTGCCTCTGGATTTCAGTTTTCTTCTTCCTGTAGTCTCAGGACTTCTCCAACTATACAGCCCTGATAAGAAAACTTCTAGGTTAATGGCTAAAAGATTCTCCCCCATTAGGGACACCCAGAGAGTTTCACAGAGTTACATGAAGAAGAGGAGAGGGAGGAGGGAGATAGAGATGAGCAGGAGGAGAAAAAGGGGGACTCAAGAGGAGAGAGACAGATCTACGCAGCTGTCTGTTCCCAGAGTGTTCTCCGTATCTCAGACACCTACAAGGATTCACAGAATTGGATTGGGAAGAGAAGGGGAAAGGAGGAAATAGAGGTGTTATGAGGTAGAAAACAGAGAGTCAAGATTGGGAGAGAATAATCTTCGGTTTAAAAATAGGGCTTCTCTTCTTTTTTTTTTTTTTTGTAAGGTTATAGTGTATTGAAAATGAAAATTAAGGAGTAGTAGAGGAGTACTAGAGGACTTTAAAAGAAATAAGAGAAAAAGAAAAATAGAAAATAGAAGAGAAAAAGGAAAGAAAAAAAAGAAAAAAAAAGAAAGAAAAAGAAAAAAAAAAATTTTTTTCCCCCTAATTAAAAAATCGTAAAAGTCTGTGGAAATGAAAGTTAAGGAGTAATGGGGAGTAATAGGGGATTTTAAAGGAAAATAAAAGAGAAGAAAGAAAAAAGAAGAAAAAGATAAAAAAATTAAAAAAATTAAAAAAAAAAAGAGAAAAAAGTAAAATTATATCTAGGAGTTTCTCTGGAGCTGTTGCGGTCAGTGTGGGTTCGGCTCAGTTTCAGATAGCTCCTCGTTCCAGCTTACGCTTCTCGATATCTACAGGCCCCTCCGGTGTAGTCAGTGTTTCCTAGAGGGATTTTAATCTGTTGCACCAGTCCCTTCTGAAGCGGTTCCCTTTGTTTATTTCGCTTCTGTTGCCGGTCTCTTCAGAGCCTCATTTCCGCCCTGACACAGGCGGGCGGAGGTGGACTCTTATTCAGGTAGCTAGTTCCGTCGCTCTGCGGGGCAGGGAGGGACTTGCGCTGCCGGGAGTGGCTGGCGCTATGGGGACGGGCTTGCGCTGCGGGGATGGGCTGGGGCTGCCAGGAGGGGCTGATGCTGCTTTCTCCGTCTGCGCTGCTCAGGCTCCCGGCTGTTCTATATGGAGCGTGCCCCGCGCTGCGCGAGGTTCCAGCCCTCGGGTGTTCCACAAAAGCGCGGAAGGAAAAGCTGCGCCTGCTCTCTGTGCCTTCCCCGTCAGAGCGGTCCAGGCAGCCAGGGGCTTGGTGGGCGCACTCTACCCAGGTGTGGCGCGCCCCCTCCCTTCCGCGGACCCAGTCTCAGTTTCCGCAGGCGCCAGTCGGGCGCGCGCGCCTTCCGCCCTCCGCGTCCCCAGCCCCAGTCCCCGCCCGCGCCGGTCGGGTGCTGCGCCCTGTGTCTCGCCGCGACCTTCCCCTCCCCCCTGCCTCCGGCGGGGCTGGGCCGGTCCGCAGCCTGCGAGCTCCTCTCTGGACCCTCTCGGTCTCTTTGTTCTGCGAACGGCCGGCAGTGTGTTCGGGCTGGTTAATTTACTCTCTCTCTTTTGGTCTCCCACAGTTCAAGTTGGCAACTCACAGAAGTTCCCTCCGATTGTCCTCAGGGCACTCGGGCCGGACCCTACCCCGAGCAATGCCGCCTAAGAGCTCCCAGGATGGATCTCTGTCCTTAGCTCTTTTGTCTCACTTTTTATCTTTTATATTTTGTCCTACCTCCTTTCGAAGACAATGGGCTGCTTTTCTGGGCGCCTGATGACCTCAGCTAGCGATCCGAAGTTGTTTTGCGAAGTTTGCTCTGTGTTCAGTTATTCTTTTGATGAATTTGTAGGAGAGAAAGTGGTCTCCCTGTCCTACTCCTCCGCCATCTTGGCTCCTCCCCCAGGATTTTTCTTGAAGTACAATGAATTTCCCACTGTACACAAATTTCCTTTTCTGTGTCTTTTTTTCTTTACTTTTTTGCAGCTTAAAGAATGATACTGAAAAATAGGTATGATTTAACTACTGAAATAAACAAGTCACTCCAAGATTCTTAGCACCAAACTAGTATTACAGTTGTTGGTAAACACGCTCTTATTTTTTGTATAGCACTTAATCACTTATGAAATGCTTCCATATATACTGAAAGTGAAAGTGAAAGTCACTCAGTTGTGTCCAACTCTTTGCGACCACATGGACTAGTCCATGGAACTCTCCAGGCCAGAATACTGGAGTGGGTAGCCTATCCCTTCTCCAGCAGATCTTCCCAACCTAGGAATAGAATCGGGGTCTCCTGCACTTCAGGCAGATTCTTTATCTGAGCTGTTAGAGAAGCCCTTACCATATATATTAATCTATGCAATACCTTCAACAGCATCCATGTATAGGAACAACGAGTACTTTATAGAGCAAAACAAGACTTTGGGAAGATTCTCTGACTTGGAGACTTCCCCAGCAGTCCAATGGTTAACACTCCGGCTTTCAATGCAAGGGCTGCAGGTTCTATCCCTGGTTGGGGAATTAAGATCCTATATGCTGCAGGATGTGACCGAAAAATTAAAATAAAAAGTAAATAAAACTTGAAAAATTCCTTTAAAAAAAACAAAAGCAGGTTCTCTGAATTGAGCAGAATCTAAAAGTAGTAAGTGGTAATTCCTCACTTTCAATTCTTAAACATCAGGTTTTATGTACAACTTCCCAAAATGACCTTAGAATGTTAACTTTTCTGCTAAATAAACCTCAGGCAAGACAAAACGAGAAGTTTTTCAAAGATTATGAAGTGCCCTTTAGATTTCTCTTTTGTGACCTATTCTCAGCAAACAAAATCTGGCCATAAAAGAATATTAGAAGCAATTGGTCACTCTGGGAACTCTCATTAAGATTAATCACTTAGGAGCTCTTACTTGGACGAATGAAACACTCATACTTAAAACTTCACAATAGTCTCTTTTGTTGTAATTAAGCTCAGATATTGAAGCTTCAGAGTTATCACATAAACCTTAAGGCAGCTAACTTTAATCAACCCAGAATAAAATGTCAGGTGATGTTTATACAAAAAAGTTTATACTGAAGAGTTAAAGCTGATAACTTTCACACTTGTAAAAGAAGATAGTATCAATTAATATCACAGTTAAAACTACATAAACACACACACACATGAAATCTCATTCAAAATGCCAGGAAAACGGCAGTTAGTTTTTATAATTCACTCCAAAATATTTTTAAAACAAAACTAACTTAACATAAACTGAGACTTGGGTATGCATTTGTAATTCACTTCACCATATGATAAAGAAGACTTGATACAATAGGTTCCAACTTGGAGCCTGGAAGTTCAATCCAGGAATATGTATCTGTTTCAAAAACAGTTGTTTTAAAGAATATAAGATACAGATCACTTAGTAAAGTGCCTGAATCTTAGCAATAACCATCTCAATAACCATTACTAATTTACTAAAATGTATAATTTTTTAATGTAACACAAAGCCTCACTCAAGTAAATACTTGATCTTTGACTTGAGTTTTTACTCAACAGAAATACATAAAACTATAAACCAGAGTTTCTTTGAGTTCATTAGAATTGCCAAAAATATGGCTTTTGTGCATTTTGGGACCACTATACAGTAAAAGATAACAATATTCTGAAAAATAAGGCTATTTCTTGAAATAGAACTACTTATGAGGCTGCACTGAAACCCCACATTAATTTCTATTGTAATTTTTGGAAATCATGATAAAAACAGTTCTGATACATTGCCAATGCAGAGACCAATAGAGCTAGATAGGGACATGTTTTCAACCTAGGCTATTCTGAATATTGTTAGAAAATATAGACATTTGGCTAGATCATTCTGGTTACAATGAGTCAAATTCTAACTTTCTCTAGGGCTTAGGAATATAAAACTAAAGAAACACACAATTGCCTAGCTATTTTTTTCCTAAATAATAGCATACATTTTAATTTGCATTTTACATGTATATAATTACTGTCAAAATACTATTAAACTTTATTGACCAGAAAATCAAAACAATTTTCCCTTAAATGTATATTTTGTAATTACCAACATATTAACTGTTCCAGAACTAATCAGTGATCATTAAAATGTTCTAACTTCCAAATAGAGAGGAAAAATTAGAGAAAAACTAGTTAGTAAATAAATGTTTTTAAAAACAATCTGGAGGATAAAAATATCAGAGTATACTAAACCTATGCTCAGTCTACTACACAGATGGTACACTAGCAAGAATTTTAAGAAGTAACCAAGTTTTTGGATGGCAAATCTAGAGCCACTGCTGTTAGTTTCTGCTAACATCACAGAGCTAGTGGGTACTCATGAGATTTAGAAATTTTGTATATTTTAAACATAGGAAATGCTTCTCTATTTCCAGAGCTGTCTTAGCAAGAGGCGTGCATGCTAAGTCACTTCAGTTGTGTCCAACTCTGTGCGACCTCTGGACTGTAGCCTGTCACGCTCCTCTGTCCATAGGATTCTCCAGGCAAGAATACTGGAGTGGGTTTCCATGCCCTTCTCCAGGGGATCTTCCCAGCCCAGAGGTCAAAACTGCGTCTCTTACATCCCCTTCATTGGCAGGTGGGTTCTTTACCACTAGCACCACTTGGAATAGCAAGAGGATCTATCTTCAAATTATTCAACTTGTCTTAGTTGTGGACTTATTGTGGGGATTGTTAATTTACAGTGGTTCAGTTTAACAACCAACATTTTAAAGAGAAATCCTTATTTTAAACATTCAAGTATTGCTGTTGTTGTTTTACAAGCCATGGTATGTTTTATGAGATTATCTCTTTATATTTGTGTGATTTATATAAGAATTCTTAAATCATAGATCTAGAAAGATGTATGATTCATAATATTTATATTTATAACAACTTATGAAAGCTCAACATATGTCAGTTACTGCTTCAGCCTACAGAACCTCATTCGATCCCCACAATGACCCTGACAGAGGAGCATATTTTATAGAAACAGAATCACCAAAAGATTAGCTTACATGATCTGACCAGTCTGATAGCTACTGGCAGAGCAGATGATGCGTGTGTCTATAACCTTGAAGTTACCCTTTCACATTCATTAAAAAAAATGGTCTCATAAATATTTCCATTTTGAAACATGGTAGACTAAGCCCTCTATTTTAAAAATAACAAAAATGCTGGAAAAAATATAGAAAGATAAAAGGGAGGAATAAAAGACATATTCAATTACTGAGTTGGCAAGAAAGTTTAGGAAACTTCAAAGGTCAATAATGAAGTAAAATCAGAATTTGAAAAGACAAGAAATCAAAGCAGTTTTCACACTGAGGACAAGTATTCAATGCTGGGTACACTGAGTTTCTGTTTTGATAAATATGTAAGCAGAGTGCTGGGAACAAGAGACAAAACTGCAGGATGAGTTCAAGGTGGGAGTTCTAGCAAGACATAGCTACATAGAGGGAGTTTTCCCAGAGGGCTAGACCATTGTATAGCAGTAGACCAAAATAAATAAGGTCCTTAGAAAAAGACAAGAAAGATTTCCATTCTCAGCCCTGACTCTGGGTGAAATCAAAGTTTCCTTTGTGAATTCTTAATCATGAGCCAGTCATACCTCCAGGATAATCCCCAAAACCTTAAACCAAGATTTATGTTCAATTTGTCCTGGATTACTGGTAGCCCTGGGCCTTTGGCAGAAGCAAATCTTCTAGATTAACATACCTTCAAGAATGCCTCACAGGGGTAATTTAGATAGAGTTCCACTTAACAGTAACACAAATTCAAAAACCTCAAAACTCACAAGAAAAGGAGGTACAAAAAAGAGAGCCAATATGCACGAGACTCCAAAAATGGGAAAATATCAGGCTTTTCATATAAAAATAAGTATATTCAACATTTAAATGAGTAAGAGAAATATTACTCAGCCATAAAAAAGAATGAAATATGCCATTTGCAGCAACATGTATGAACCTAGAGATTATCATACTAAGAGAAGTCAGAGAAAGACAAATATTATATAGTATTACTTATATGTGGAATCTAAAAAAATAGTATAAATGAACTTATTTACAAAATAGAAACAGACTCACAGACATAGAAAACAAACTTATGGTTGACAAAGGGGAACTGGGGGAGGAATAAATTGGGAGTATGGGATTAACAAATGCACACTACCATATATAAAATAGATAAACAACAAGGATTTACTATATAGTCCAGGGAACTATATTAAATACGTTGCAATAAGCTATAATGGAAAAGAATTTTTAAAAGAATATAAATATTTGCATATATGTATGATATAAGGTGATTTGCATATATGTATATATGCAAATATATACATTGTTGTATACCTCAAAGTAATGCAATATTGCAAATCAACTATACTTCAATTTTAAAAAATAATAAAGAATAAGAGAAACAAGTTATATATAACTAAAGAAAAAAGTCTATAAAATAACTAAGTTAACTTGTTAGAGAAAGAGGGAGCTTGTAGAAACACTACTGAAAAAGAAAAAGATGGTTAAGGGACTGGCTGTCCTCAGATATTAAAAATTATATTAAAACTATACAACCTAAGTATTTGTAATTAGTGCAAAATTAATCAAATAGACCAGTGGAAAAGAACAGATATCGCATGAAAAGAACTGGTTTTGTAAACAATCTGGGTGAAGGAGGAACTCCTCAATAAATGCAGCTGAAACAGCTGGCTATCTATGGAAGAAAATCTTATTTAAACACTGTCTTAAATAAAAAATAAAACAATTTTAAATATAAACAACCTTAAATATAAAATAAATCAACCTAGACAGCATATTAAAAAGCAGAGACATTACTTTACCAAAAAAGTCCATCTCATCAAGGCTATGATTTTTCCAGTAGTCATGTATGGATGTGAGAGTTGGACTATAAAGAAAGCTGAGCACCAAAGAATTGATGCTTTTGAACTGTGGTGTTGGAGAAGACTCTTGAGAGTCCCTTGGACTGCAAGGAGATCCAACCAGTCCATCCTAAAAGAGATCGGTCCTGAGTGTTCTTTGGAAGGACTGATACTGAAGCTGAAACTCCAATACTTTGGCCACCAGATGCAAAGAGCTGACTCATTTGAAAAGACCCTGATACTGGGAAAGATTGAAGGTGGGAGAAGAAGGGGATGACAGAGGATGAGATGGTTGGATGGCATCACTGACTCAATGGACATGAGTTTGGATAAACTCCAGGAGTTGGTGATGGCCCATGGGGTTGCAGAGAGTTGGACACGACTGAGTGACTGAACTGAACTGAAGAAAGCAAAAGAAGAAAGGAAGCAAATGAAGAAGAGGAAGAGGAGGAAGGAAGAAAGGGAGAGAGGGGAAGAAAGGAAAGGAGGGAGGGAGAGAGGGACAGTTGAAAAGAGGGAAAAAGAAAGAACTGAGTTCTGGGAACAGGAGACAAAGCCAAGGACCAGCTCAATGGGAGCTCCTCCTAGGGGAATTCTAATAAGACAGCTTTGCATAAAGTAGGCATCTCAGGGGCTATATCCACAGGAGTCTCAGTTTTTTTTTTCACTATCAGTTTGGCCAATCAGCAGTAGCAGTAGCTATATCATTTTTGGTTAAGGAGAATTTATGCTACTAATCCATGAATAACCTCCATCCCTGACACCATGTTTTCTCTTTAAGTGAGCTTGTTGTGCAATGATGAGGTGGCCGAGGAGAGAGGGTGGTGAGTATACTCAGGATGTGTGATTTTATTCACCTACTGCTGAGACTCTCCTCTTTAGGAGTGGTTCCATGGTGTGATACGCTTTACTCTCATGTCCATGATTTACCTTGTTCCTAGCTGTTTCCAGTAACAGGAACTAGTTCCATTTTGCAGTTTTTCCACACAACTATCATCAGCTTTATCACACCTTTTCTGACTTAGCACATCAGCTGAGTTCTCTCCTCACAGGTCTAAATCCCAGCTGCCGTATCTTTCCACTGAGCTGTTAGGCACTTACACCAGCCATGCAAGGCCCCTCTTCCAGGTCTGAGTCCCCTGTTCAAGCCTCCAGATTATAATAGTCCCAATATCTTCCCTTTTACTATCAACCCTACGAGTGATAAATGCTTCCTGTAATTGCTACTTTTGTGATACTTCAGGTTCCTTTTGCTTTTTCAGTTCACTTACAGTAGGTTAACAATTCTTTATACTAATACATCTTTTAAGTAATTGGTATGGTTTCTGTTCCTTAAATAGACTCTGACAGATACAATGATCAAAGTCCCTTATGATAGAAATCAGGAGAGTGAACAGAGCCCTAAGGATAGTGTCAGTGTACCTCTGTCCTTACTGTGTGAAGTTGTACTTATGTGCTACTTATATTACTGTAGAAGAAAGCATCCTCCAAATCAATAATCATACACTAAATAAAAGAGGCAGTGCATGGTCTGCAGATCAGGCTTCAGCATGACACATACCACATTCAGTCTAACAGCTTCAATTGGAGCTACCACCTGGTTTGGTTTACGGGAGTCCATTATCTACTGTCACGATCCATCTGCTTTTTGTAGCATTCAGGTAAGGGAATGAGACAAGGGGCACCTCTGCTATATCCTTAAAATCTTCGGTAATGTTACTAATCTCTGTGATTCATTCCAAGAACAGCATTCCTTCTAATTTATCATCATGGCTGTTTTCAAGTTTTGGGACAGGTGTTGGGACAATTTTAAGGACTTCCACAATGCTTCCTAGAGTAAGTCGGGATGCCGGTGTAAGGGTTCTGTCAGTTTCTGAGTATAGCATATCTACTTCAATTATATTTTCCTGGAGTAGAGAAATAATTACAGAATGGGTGCTCAAACACACTGGATCTAGAAAATTAAATTTATTATGTGGCTTCCATAGTCTTCACCCTAATCAGACTATGACAACATTTCAGGTGTCCTGGTATGAATGTCCATACAGACTTCATATTTAACAGTCCTTTAAAAGTCTGGTATCCTCTTTCTTTAGAGAAAAGAAGATGTTGTTAAAAAGTGCTGTAGAGAGGGATTACTCTTTGAAAAATAATCAGAGAAGTATTTTTGCACATGTAGTTTTGCATTACTGCAGAGTCCTTTTAAAGTAAACACATTTTCCCCTTCAGCCAATGGGCTATGAGTCAGTAAATTAATATATATCTGGAAACAGGCTGAAAAACCACCATTTTCATTGCAGTGTTAGGTGTCAGCCTTGTGCTCAACACTTTCAGGATTATTATTATTATTATTGTATTGTAAAAAGCAAGCAGTATTTTAGTCACTGTCTGTATGTCCCACTGCAAGGACACCACCATGATCTATTATTCGTTACCATAGATTCCTGTGGGCAAAGGCGCCTGTGGCTGTCACTCTGCCCTTGCTGTCCATTCCAGTAAATACACATACTTTGCATCTGACAGTTAAAGGTTGCCACCTGGACTCTCCTGTTTTAGAATTTTATAATCCTCAGAGATATTAGGGAGCCCAGGGCTATGGCAGCAACTCTAACTAACACACCTAGCCTTCACAATCATTACTAGAGCTCTCAAAGGTTCTGGTACCATCCATCCCAGTATATTCTTTATTACCTAAACGAGGCAGTGTCCCTTGCTTAATCCCCAGGCTACATAGTAACGTGAATGTGATGGAGTCTCAGATATTACCTAGTAATATAGAGGTACATTCTCAATTCTCTAAGTTTTCTGATTTCTTCCTTCACACCATGCCAAGAAGTTCTGGCATATCAGCCCTGTTTAATAGCTCTTGTTGCTTACCAGATCCCAGGAACCGTGTCTACAAATTATCACCATCAGACCAAGTATCCTTGCCAGAACATCAAATTCCTAATCAAAGGTGAATTTCTCCATAACAATGAATTTTCCCCATCCAGCTTTACATTTTCACTCCCAACTCCACAAGTTTAACATCCAGATAGACACAACTTTTCTTTTTTCTAGAAAATACTGCTGGTTTGCTCAGTTGTAAAGGATTTCTGCCATATGAAACCACTGTACCAAAAGCAATCCATTCAGGGGAGAAAGGCCTAGGAATTTGTTTGCCATTTCCTATCTCTCACTGGTTAAAGTTTATGGCATTTAAATTTACTGCCTCTCATTCTTAGATTGTGCTATTTTCTCCTCTGAGGAGCCACTGGAATGATAAGCCAGAGTTTCAGTGTGGATCCAGTGAGCCCATGGGATCCACTCCTCTATTCTTTACCCCTACTCCCTCCTACTAAATATTAATATCAGCTATAGAATAACTTTGGTTAGCTGACTAAACGGGGGCAGTAGTGAAGGATAGTAATGAAAACAAACATCATTTTGCTGGATAAATGCTTTATGTAGAAGCACCGTAGTCTCCAGGTATTGTGAGGCCATTCTCCTCTAGAAAGAGAAAAGAGGCTGCTCCTTATGGCCAGTGATTCAGAAGCATGAAAGGATTAAAATTTCTTAGTCTTACCCACTTACACTGCTAGTCTCAATGGCCTACTCTTGCCTTATCAGAGCCCTGACTTTGACATAGGACATGGGGCAGATCTTTACTTTCCTTCTTCTGCAGTTGTCTGTCACATTTCTAATTAGATGCTAAGCCTGGTTTTCATTTTATTTTGTTTCTTTTTAAACTAGTCTTCTTTAGAATTGCTATGGAAGTCCTCTGGCATTCTCAGCATACCTTATATAAATAATTAGGACCCAAATATACCACTGCCCTTTAGCAAGGCCCCTCAATACCATCAAAAACAGCCACCCCATACCACAAATCTTACATTGTTTTCTGCCTTCCCAGTCAAGCACAGTAGTTGTATCATTTCCAATGACTTGCCTTTCTACCTCATCTTAATTTACCACTATGGAAACTGTTGCAGTTGTGAGGCCATGCGTGCCAGAGATGATCACGACTCCCCACACCAGCAGCAATCTGGCCCCTGTTGCCCCCTGTTAGGCAGGTAATCCATGCTGAGGGTCTGCCTTCTAGGACCTCTCTACAGGGTTCTAAGGGAATCTTCAGATCTGAGTTTCCTAGAAAATAGAATCTAAGATGTAATTTACCAGTTTAACCTTTCACTGAGATTAGGGATTATAATCCCAGGGAAGCAAGAACAAGGGGGAGTGGAATGAACACTGAATGAGGAAGAACATTATGAAGTGGTACATTATGCAGCTGGCCACAGCCTTATAAAAAATGTAACTGATTTGCTTAATCATGTAGGACGTCAGCTACATGGAACCACTAAATCTCTAAATAGCCCGTAGGGTGGGGACGAGCCAGCAATCTATCTGCCAACTCCTCATTTCTTCTCTAACACCCTCTCATTACCACTCTAAGCAGCTACTAGGGAGGAAAGCCAGAGCTTCAGTGGGTCCATTTGGGATGAACTTCTGAACTGGGGCTCCAGACATGGAAGATATAATAGAAACTTTGCCACAGTCTGGTCCTCACTCTGTCCAGGAATCAGGGCAACGGTTGAGTGCTAGAAGGCAATGGGGGTGAGCAGATCTGGGAGGCAGCTAAACTGGTCAGTACAGTATTAAGGTTATTTCTTATCTCATATGAAATTATATCCAAAAGTAGTTCAGGTTCTAGGACTGTTTAACTTAGCGTGTCAATATATTTATCAGGATCCCAGACAGATTGCATCTCTCCACTCTGCCTATATGTTCTTCTATCCACTCAAGCTTAGTTCTCCACACGGTGAGGAGGTGGCTGCCATCCAGCTAACGGAAAAATGCCTCCTTGCCTGCATCAAGTGATAGAGAGAAAAACCCTTCCCTACTCTTCAAATGTTGGGAAATAAGAAAAAGATATCTTCCATTAATTGAGAAATACCTGTAGAACAGTATAATTCAGAAGAATTCTATACATAAAAATTTGTAACAGCTGGTTAGACTAATTTCATAAAGCTAAGTAACACTACTATATTTTTTAACCCTGCACTAGTCATAAGAAACAAGTGTATTGTGCAGAAAAACAGAATTCACAGCTTTTTGACCTTGTCATTCTCCAATAAAGCTGGCAAGTCTATGTGCTTCTAGGCCTCTCAAAGTGCAACATCACAAGCTATTTCATGCATCCCACTCACACTCTAAAATAATTCACTGACTTCCTTCCCACAGAAACAACTAGAACCTTCGTTTGGAAATTCTAAATATCCAGTGTCTTAAAAAGAAAACTAACAAAAATTAGATATGAAAAATATGTTTAACATTAACTTTTATATTTAGGAAAACAAGTTTTAACTCTCTAATTTGAAGTAAACTCAAGAGAAAAAGAAAGAGTATTTTTCAAGTAACATTGATAATGTGGAATTAAATTCTCAAGATCTCTGAATATAACCCTGAACTGTCAACCGATCAGCCTCCTGAGCTTTGACAGACGACTTCACCATTCCAAGTATGTTTTTTTGATCTATTAAATGGCTAACCTAGATGATCAGGAAAAATTCAGTTCCTACAAAACAAAAATGTTGCATAACTAAAAATGTTAGATATCAAGTTGCTTATTGGCATCTGAAATCTGGAAATCTCAAAGCTCAGCCCTGTTTAGATATTACACTGGATTCTTTAAGAGTCAACACTGATGTCAAGAAAGAAAAAGTAAATCTGACATTCAAAAATAAGATCTTTGGTTGTATTTTATCTTTGTATGTATTGAGAGTAAGGGGTGAAATTAACTGAAATTTCAAACTTTGCCTCCAAGAGAGATGAAAGATATTTTACTGGTAAAAATAAATTCCAAATGCTTAAAGCCTACTTTATGCACTAATAAAAAATCAAATGAAAAAAAGAGTAATTTAATTAAATTATGTGTGCCTTTTCCTATGCCAATGGAGCTTAACTAAGCAAACAGAAGCAGTGAAGTAAATCAATGTTGGTTTATTAAAGATCAGAATTCAATATCTCAATGGTTGAGGGGCTTATGCACCAAGAAGGCTCACCGTTTGGCTTTCTTTTGCTAAGAAAGTAAACATGCGGTACCAAGGAGGAACTTGTTCAGAGAATGACACGTCTGCACTTCTCAAGGTGGGACTTATCTTGTAGCTCTCAGAAGATATTATGTAAATGGAATATATATTTTATCCTACCATTTCACATTTCAACTTTCCTTCAAGATATTTATTTTAATATTCTTAAAAATTATTATTCCTTGGATATTTTTATTTGTTACCAGTGAAAACACTTCCATTTTCCAATTAAGAGGTGCAAGCTGAAATACCTTCACCTGTTCTCATATGTCTCCCCAAATATTTGGTGAAGAAATCAGAGATTAATTTCTCTTTGGATCCATCTTACAATGAAGTCATAAATAATAGCAACTTTGTAACATCACATTAATCTCCATGGTAACAGGCTTATGTCAGAGGATTATGACTTCACGAGAGAACCAGAGGTAGGAGTGGATTGCGAGGAAGAAAGCTCATTTTCAAACTCATATAATCTATAGTAATTGTACTGGGAATACAAGCAAAGCCTAGCAAAGCAAATTGCTTTTCAAAGAGATATTTCGTTTTTTCAAATTTGTTCCACAATGAAAAATCTTTCTCTAGATTGCAGGGAGTGTATGACATAAGGCAATTTTAATACACAGCCAATGTAAGACAAGCAGTCTGGGATGTGGAGATCTGAACTGGGACTGACGGCATCAAGAAAGAAAAGCCATGCATCCAAAAAAGCACCATGCATGGCTGAAGAAAAACAAAACACAGAATCGCTACGGACGTGTTTACTGTCCAAGTACACAACATTCACAGAAGAATCAGGCTCTTCATCTTTCCTTTCCTAGTTTACTTTTTCTCAAATACAAGCTATAAAATTATTTTTCCCTGTCTAGCGTCACTTCCATTTTGTAGAAGCTGCTATACTCTTATGCCTAAATAACATCCTTGGGGATTATTCACATGCAAATTACTTAACAGATTTCTCCAACTGCTATTTTTTTTTCCTGTAATCTCCATTCCTTTATAAAAGAAAAAGCCTGCTCACAGAAAGCCTGGGGCTTTTACAGAACTCTATATCTAAGCAATAGAGTTAAGGTTTTTTCTGAGATTAAAAAATAATTAATAAGCCACAACTCCAAACTATGTCAATGGATCACACATTGTTTTTTTGTTATTGTTGTGTTATGTTGTGCTTTGTATCATTTTGTTTGGTTTCCTTTTCCGTAAAGTGGGAAATCTTTAGGAAAACAACATGAGAAACAAAACAAATGGACTAAACTATCCATAAATGGTACTCAGGAAAAGGAAGGGTTAAAATAACAATTTAACCAGGCTAAAGATTGCAAACTCTCCCAAGTCTTCTAATATTTACACTGACATAAGGCCTGAATGAAGTGTTCTGAAATACAGCCTATTGTCAAGACTTTTTTATGGGCCAGTATTTTCACGGACCCTTTTTGTAGAGTACTTCTGTGTATTCTTGCCATCTCTTCTTAATCTCCTCTGCTTCCATTAGGTCCTTGCCCGTTCTGCCCTTTATTGTACCCATCTTTGCATGAAATGTTCCTTTGTAATCTCCAATTTTCTTGACGAGATCTCTGTTCTTTCCAATTCTAATGTTTTCCTCAATTTCTTTGCACTGTTCACTTAAGAAGGCTTTCTTATCTCCCCTTGCTGTTTGGAACTCTGCATTCAGTTGACTAAATCTTTCCCTTTCTCCTTTACCTTCTGTTTCTCTTTTTTTTCTCAGCTATTTGTAAGGCCTCCTCAGACAATCACTTTGCCGTTTTGCATTTCTTTTTTGCCGGGGTAGTTTTGGTCACCGCCTCCTCTACAATGTTATGAACTTCCGTCCATCGTTCTTTAGGCACTCTGTCTACCACACTAATCCCCTGAATCTATTTGTCACCTCTACTCTATAATCATAAGGGATTTGATTTAGGTCTTACTGGAATGTCCTAGTGGCTTTCCCTGCTTTTTCAATTTAAGCCTGAAATTTGCAATAAGGAGCTCATGATCTGAGCCACAGTCAGCTCCAGGTCTTGTTTTTGCTGAATATATAGAGATTCTCCACCCTCAGCTGCAAAGAATATAATCAATCTGATTTCAGTATTGACCATCCAGTGATGTCCTTGTGTAGAATTACCCTTCTGTTGTTAGAGGTGTTTGCTATGATCAGTGCATTCTCTTGGCAAAACTCTGTTAGCCTTTGCCCTGCTTCCTTTTGGACTCCAAGACCAAACTTGCCTGTTACTACAGGTATCTCTTGATTTCCTACTTCTGCATTCCAATCCCCTGTGATGAAAAGGACACCTTTTTTTGATGTTAGTTCTAGAAGGTCTTGGAGGTCTTCATAAATTGTTCATCTTGAGCTTCTTTGCCATTAGTGGTTGCGGGATAGACTTGGATTACTTTGATGCTGAATGGTTTCCCTTGGAAAGGAACTGAGATCATTCTGTTGTTATTGATGTTGCACCCAAGCACTGCATTTTGGACTCTTTTATTGATTATGAGGGCTACTCCATTTCTTCTAAGGGATTCTTGCCCACAGTAGTAATAATTCAATGATCAACTGAATTAAATTCACCCATTCTTGTTCATTTGGTTTACTGATTGTTAAGATGTTGATGTTCACTCTTGCCATATCCTGTTTTCCAGGTCCAATTTACCTTGATTCATGGACCTAATACTCCAGGTTCCTATGCAATATTGTTCTTTACAGCCTCAGAATTTACTTTCACCACAAGACACATCCACAACTGAGCACTGTTTCCACTTTGGCCCAGCCTCTTCATTCTTTCTGGAGGTATTTTCTCCACTCTCCCCAGTGGTGTATTGAATACCTACCAACCTGGGGGCTCATCTTCCAGTGCCATACCTTTTTGCCTTTTCATACTGTTTACGGGGTTCTCTAGGCAAGAAACTGGAGTAGTTTGCCATTCCCTTTTCCAGTGGGCCACGTTTTGTCAGTTCTCTCCACCGTGTCTTGTCTGTCTTGGGTGGCCCTGCACCTGCATGGCTCATAGTTTCATTGAGTTACATAAGGCTCAATGATCATTTTAGTTAGCTTTCTAAGACTGTGGTTTTTTTCATACTGGCTGCCATGCCATTGTGGTTCTTTCTTCTTCTGTATGCCCTCTGAGGCATGAGGATAAGAGGATTATGCAAGTTTCCTAATGGGAGGGAATGGCTGTGGTGAAAACTGGGTCTTGCTTTGGTTGGCAGGACATGATGGTGTGGTTACTCACCTAGAGCCAGACATCCTGGAGTATGAAGTCAAGTGAGCCATAAGAAGCATTACTATGAACAAAGCCAGTGGAAGTGATGGAATTCCAGATGAGTTATTTCAAATCCTAAAAGGTGATTATGTGAAAGTGATGCACTCAATATGTCAACAAATTTGGAAAATTTAGCAGTAGTCCCAGGACTGTAAAAGGTCAGTTTTCATTCCAAGCCCAAAGAAATGCAATGCCAAAGAATGTTCAAACTACCATACAATTGCGTTCATTTCACATGCTAGCAAGATAATATTCAAAACTCTTCAAGCTAGGCTTCAATAGTATGTGGACTGAGAATATTCAGATGTACTGGCTTTAGAAAGGTTTAGAGTTTAGAAAAGGCAGAGGAACCAGAGATCAAATTGCCAACATCCGTTGGACCATAGAAAAAGCAAGGGAATTCCAAAAAACATCTACTTCTGCCTCATTGACTACAATAAAGCCTTTAGCTCTGTGGACCACAACACACTGTGAAAAATTCTTAAAGAGATGGGGATACCAGACTACCATAACTGTCTCCTGAGAAACTTGTATGCAGATCAAGAAGCAAGAGTTAGAATCAGACATGGAACAACAGACTAATTCAAAACAGGGAAAGGAGTACATCAAGGCTGTATATTGTCACTCTCCTTATTTAACTTATATGCAGAGTACATTATGTGAAATGCCGGGCTGGATGACTCACAAGCTGGAATCAAGATTTCCAGGAGAAATATCAACAACCTCAGACATGCAGATGATACCACTCTAATGGCAGAAAGTGAAGAGGAACTAAAGAGCCTCTTGATAAGGGTGAAAGAGGAGAGTGAAAAAGCTGACTTAAAATTTAACATTCAGAAAACTAAGATCTTGACATCTGGTCCCATCACTTCATGGTAAATAGATTGGGAAAAAGTGGAAACAGTGACATATTTTATTTCCTTGTTCTCTAAAATCACTGGGGATGGTGACTGCAGCCATGAAATTAAAAGACGCTTGCTCCTTGGAAGAAAAACTATGGCAAACCTAGACAGTGTATAAAGAGTCATCACTTTGCTGACAAAGGTCCAAGCTACATATAATAGCTAAACTGACAACAACAACAAATTTTCATGTACTGTCCTACTAATCTTCCATCTGCCTGTGCTGAAGGCCAGAGATGACATATAACTTACAATTAAGCATAACTCAGTGTGAAAACTACTTGTGAGTTGTCAAGAAGCAGACATCATTACCCACAGCCAGTTCAATTAAATATAGCTATTTAAGTATAGTCCAAGCTATGGTTTTTCCAGCAGTCATGTATGGATGTGAGAGCTGAACCATAAAGAAAGCTGAGCACTGAAGATTGGCTGCTTTTAAATTGTGGTGCTAAAGAAGACTCTTGAGAATCCCTTGGGCAACAAGGAGATCAAACCAGTCAATACTAAAGGAAATGAGCCCTTAATATTCATTGGAAGGACTGATGCTGAAGCTGAAGCTCCAATATTTTGGCGACCTGATGTGAAAACTTGACTCAATGGAAAAGACCCTGATGCTCAGAAAAGACTGAGGGCAGGAAGAGAAGGGGTCACAGAGGGTGAGATGGTTGGATGGCATCACCGACTCAATGGACATGAATTTGAGCAAACTCTGGGAGATGGTGAACAGGGAAGTCTGGTTTGTTGCAGTCCATGGCATCGCAGAGTTACACACGACTTAGCGACTGAACAACAACAACAAATTTTCATGGACTGTCCCACCAAACTCCCATCTGCCTGTGCTGAAGGCCACAGATGACATATAACATATGATTAAGGATAATTCAGTGTGAAAACTACTAGTGAGATGTCAAGAAGCTGACCTCATTACCCACAACTGGTTCAATTAAATATTTGAGGCAAGAAAATGATCTGACCAAATCCTCAGAAAATATTATAGTAGGGTTAGCCTTTAACATGTTTGATGTCAAACAGAATACCAGGTTCCTGAAGCTCTTATAATTAGATGGACATTGACTACTAATGCCAGAATGTATAATGTATTTTCTTTCCAACATCTAGTTGATATTACACTTTCAAAAAAGATGTATGCCATCAAATCTTTCCTGTTCCTCCTTCTCATCTGTCTGCAAGATGCACCCAAGTAGACAAATACAGAGTTGATTTGATTCATTTGGTGACAATTTCATGACATTCTCTTGAGTCAAGATCAAAGTCGGCATAGGATTTTTGTGGCATTTTAATAAACATCAGAACAAGTGAGACTACAATTCTTTCCAAACTCTTCTTAGGCAACCTCTGAAAAGTTTCTTTTTAAAATAAATGTTCTTGCCTCTCCCATTAGCTACTAAGGGCTAGTTATAGCCCTTATAACTAGTTATAGCTAGTTATAGGCAAAGGCTAAAAATATTAAGCTCTGATGATCTAGCTCCTTTCAACTCACCTACACTGACTTTGCCTATACTTAACAATGTGGATAAGAATTGCTTAGAGAAAAAATTCTAATTTGAGACTCAGAATAGAAATATATTTAGAAATAAATAGAAACTTTGCTTCATGCATTGTTTCAAGAAACTTGAGTAATATAAGTCAATATATGCTGTTGCTGTTTAGTCGCTAAGTCTCTCTGTCCATGGGATTTCCCAGGCAAGGATACTGGAGTGGGTTGCCATTTCCTTCTCCAGGGCATCTTCCCAGGGATCAAACGTGTATCTCTTGTTTGGCAGGTAGATTCTTTGCCACTGAGCCACCTGGGAAGCCCAAGTAAATATATAAACCATAATAAAGTCAGTCTCTTTTAGTCAACATTTTGCCTGATAAATTCCACTTACTTAGACACTACTATTAGTAATAGACATAATCATAATAGAAACATTAATTATAAAAACTATTTTTTGAGCTCGTCTATCATGACCAGTTTCTTTTTAATATTTTATGTAATCCTCACCTTAAAGAGTTGGTATTATGAGTTCTATTTCATAGATGAAGAAATTCATGCTCAATACAGTAATAGTATCCTCAAGTTCACAGAATTAACAAGTAATAGAAAAGGGATATTTTCTACTTTTCAGCAACATCTGCTTATAGAATTTTTGCAACATGGTACAAACTAGAAGGCAACTAAACCTGAAAAAGACAGCAACTCTGTGAGGTGAGCTCTCAAAAGATTTGAAACCCTGAGGCTGAAATATATATAGATGTATATACATAGGCACATATGACATATCACACAATATGTTATATGTGAGTTTGTATGTATATGTAATATATAATAATACACACAAACACATACATAGAACATGATAAATATATATATGCCTCAGAGTTTCATATTGTTATATACCTAGATAGCAATAGATAGATACACAGATATATAGATCAGCCAGAAAATACTTTCAACCTTAAAAGGAAAGAGGCATGACTGCCTTTCCCCAATCCCACCTTCCCTGTTGCTTCGGGGACTGTTCTGTGGCTTCTTTTCTTATTCCTTTCTGCCCTTATTGTTGCTTAGTTGCTGAGAGAAGAAAGATGAACAGAAGGGCAGGACTTAAGAGTCTACTGCTCTTCAAACTCTCACAATGAAAATCCTTGGCGAACCCTTGAAATATTTAGATACTTCAATGCCTCTTTTAAAAAAAAATCAACATTTCAAATTTGACAGCAGCTTTGAGGTCAATGAAATGACTATAAATGCTTCTACTTACTAGAGCAAAAATTTATTTATTTAAAAAATGATCAAACCTCATTTGATAGCTTTTGAATCTATTTTAATCATTCAAATAATGTCTCCAAATGAATTTAAATTTAAAATTGTGACTTAAATGTTAACATTTTTGTCATAGCAAACATTAATTTGAGCTAGGCCAAATTTATGACATAGTATGTTTATGTGCTACGTGTACACTCTATGGTTCATAAAGATTGCTTGCATAATCAATGCATAAGGTATATTTATATTTATTCTATGGGACTTGCAACATTTTACCATTTGAAATTACTACTTAGATTTATAACAAGAGTATCTTCATTTATAACACTGTGCTGATAACACTTTTGGTAATTAAATGCGGTGACCCTGCTCAAGAATATAATCCCAATTACTGTGCTACTCTATGCTTACTAGCTAGCTTATTGGTAATAAAGAATAATTTTAAGACAAAGTGTTAGTTGATACATTTTCTCAGAATTTTTCCTGTTCGAATACCAGAAATGCCCTGGGTTGCAAAAAGCAATAACTTTAAATGAGGGTTAAACAAATCAGTTAAGATGAAGCCTGTATCTGCTTTGCTCATGAACAAAGCCTTTATTGTTAATAACAAAGTAAAACTGAAGCTGGTAGAGGGTCTGGGGCCAGTAGGAAGTAGGAGAAATGAATACTAATCTATTGGGAAAGCTCCAGCAAATGCTGGCCTCTCAGGAGCACTCTCAGTTTTCAGGCTGTTAGTGGGGTTTTTTTGTTTTGTTTTGTTTTTCTTTTCATTGGTATCATATTGGCTCTCAGGACAGAGAAAATACTGGAATAAAAAAGAGCTGCTTTTTCCAAGATGTATGAAGGAGGGTAGGCAAATAAAGACTATGGAAGATCTGTTTTAAGGATCCTTTTCCATCTGGCTTTGTCCATCTGGATACGCGCCTCAACACAGCACCAGCATATCTCTTGCCATCTGCAGTGTCATCAGAACAACATAATAACGATACCATTAATGCTCTGTACAAGACACTGTTCTGATAAATAAATATATTTTCCCTCTTAATCTCCACAAAAACCTTATGATTGGGTATCCGTATATATTCATTGTATATATCCGTATATATTCATTGTACGGATGACAAAACAGAAGTTGAGAGGCAATAATTAGCTTGCAAAGGTCCTGGCAGGCTGGTTGTTCATTACACTATCCTGCTTCCACAGCATCCCTCAACCCTTGCATCTTATAAGTTTCTTTTGCACGTTCACTATAATCCACTGTTGACAAGGAAATGCTGAAGCCCATGGGGGCTAGTTTTATAAAGCATGAGAACAACATACAAGACTGCTTGAAATGGTCAAATCACCATTTAAAAGCTAATAACATTTGTGCAAAGGCGGGGGGGATGCTCCTAGGTAAAATCAAGCCAGGAAGTTTGACTCTTTCTAAATGAATCCTAGGAGATAGTTAAAATCTCTTTACCACCTTATGTTAGAAGAATGAGTGAGAGCAAAACTGAGAGAGAGAGAGAGAGAGAGGAGACATGCATACAGGGTACCTAGGAATCTTCACATATTTTAAGTCTGTACGTTAATGGGAAACCTCTGTTCTCAGCTTTGCCCAAGTCAATGCAGTAATTCAATGGAACAAGGATAGCAGAGATCATAGGTACAATGACCAAAAAAACTGGAAGCATACTTAAGTTTCAACAGTATAATTTATTATTCCAAATTGTAGTATATTCATACAAATAAACATAATACACCCATGACCAGTAATAGTATTAAAGAAAAGTTCTGACATGGGCAAATGCTAAGAAAAAGAAAACAAGCTACAAAATAGTATGATTCCAATTTTTAATCCATATACAAAAACATGCACATACAGAGAAAGAGAAGCACCTACACCAATGTGTTAAAAGCGCTTTTTCTGGGGCAGGAGAATTGATTTTTTTGTTTGATTATCTGACTTTTCCTTATTTTCTAGTGTTTCAAAAAAGAATATTTATTTTTTAAAGTTATTAAATAAAATATTCACCTAAAGACATTAGATTATAATGATTCAGTGATTAATATCTAAACTTGAATAATGACAAATAGATTTGGATGTGGACCAATATAGGGCATGAAGAAAAAATAACACATAAAATAAGAAAAGGATAAAGAAAGAAGGCAAAGATATAAAGAGAGTAAAAGACAGAGATACTTCTCTTAACATGATCTAGCTTAGTATTTCACTAATTCCCTTACAGGTAGGAATAAATTAAATATCCAAACCCACTCTGTATATCATTTGTAGCTTCTTACCTGTATATATCTGCTGAAATCAAGTATTTCATGATATAATTCACTCCTGTGTGTTCACTTATTCCCAAGTTACCAAGTCTATTGTCACTGTAATGTTCCAAGTAAAAGAGCCCTTTTGGTATTGTTAACTTGATCAGATGACACAGAGGATAATTACCATCGAGAGTTTAGCATATCAAGTGGGCACACCTGCTAGGGAACAGCCCTAATGAAAGGACTGCACCTGAATAGTAAGTTAAACTACACCTTACACAGTTATATGCAAATAGCTGAGACTCGAACAAACCACTATTATTTATTTCTTAGCATGTGACAGGGATTGTGTTAGGTGCTAGTAAAAGTACTGCAAGAGTTCATGAGGCCAGTTAAAGGACTTTTAAACAGATACACACAAAATACACCTTAACATTGTGGAGTTTTTGCTGTTTGTAATGTATGTGATGACACATTAAGCTTGATCTCTGCCCTGGATTATAGTAACCTTGTAAAAGCATTTGTAATATTTAATTTCAACTTCTCAGTCTCTCCTTAGCTCCCAATAACAAAATGTTATCCAAGGATGCGACAGCTTCAAATAGTGCCAGTCTTTACCTGCTGCCTAAAGTTCAATCAATACCTGAAGTTCAATCAACACCATTCCTCTCCATTTGCTGACAATTGGAGGAGAAATTGCTTCACAGACTCAGGCTGAGACATAAAGAGATGGCCAAGGACCATTTTGAGCAGTGACCTTTAGGTTCTGCAGATATAAAACTAAAACAAAAGTGGCTAGAGTTAGCAAGGTCAGGGACTATAGACCTCCCTGACCCTTCTCCCGCAGAGCATCCACTTCTGATTTCTGTTTGGAGGCACATATATTTATGCTATTGCTTTTTTCCTTTTAAGCCCAGGAAGCAACTTACTTCTTTAAGTTCTGCATATCATTTTGTCTCTATAGTAGTATCCCAGCATTGCTTTAGCAGCATCATACTCCTTAACCTAAATTACTGTAATCTCTTAATGACTATTCATTCTTAATGACTATTTCTGTCCCAGTTGGAAACCAACGAGTTTATATGGTCATAATGAGAAAAATATCTAATATTGATTTCACCAAAATTTGTGACAGAAAGGATAGGAGGAAGAGAAGAATCTGTGTTGGAAGCAAAGGGGTTTAAAAGTTAAATATTCATCTTTCATAACAGAAACACAATCTATAATTTCTAAAACTGAAGAATCAAGAACCACAAGTATAATGGTGTTATTTAAAAATATGGTGGCAAATACTAGGAGGTGCAACAAAAAGAATGGAAAGTCCCTTGGAAGCAGGACCTAAGGCAGAGAAGAAATGATCATGGGAAGTGTCCGATACTTTTCACTGTAAGTCTTAGAATATTATTCATTTTACAAACACACCACATACATGACATGCTTTGATTAAAATAGAAATTTAATTTTAAAAATTATTAACTCATTCACGTATTCAAAGGCCATATAGTCACAGCTACTTTTACCTTTTGATACTGCCCATGGGGTTCTGCAAGGAGATCAAATCAGTCAATACTAAAGGAAATCAACCTTGAATATTCATTGGTAAGACTGATGCTGAAACCAAAGCTCTAATACCTTGGCCACTTGATGCAAAAAGCCTACTCATTGGAAAAGAACCTGATGCTGGGAAATACTGAAGGCAAAAGGAGAAGGGGGCAGCAGAGGATGAGATAGTTAGCATCGCCAACTCAATAGACATGAATTTGAGCAACTCCAGGAGATATGGAGAACAGAGGAGCCTGGAGTGCTGCAGTCAGTGGGGTCGCAAAGAGCCAGACAGAACTTGGTGACTGAACAATAACAACTTTTACCTTCATAAAACATTCTTATCAAATAAAAGCTTACTATAGATCTAGCTATCTGGTTTCATCTTGTGCTAAAACTAGTTCTAACAGTATGAAATCTTGAAACTGTCATGCATACTCTAATATTATCCTTGGTTAACCACATCTTTGATGCCAGCTGCACACCCAATCAAACATCTAAAGTTACCAAATGACTCCAGAGTTGGTGCCCTGGTTACAAAACACTACCCAGCTGCAGGAAACATGGAAGGGAAAAAGTTATGCCTTGGCTACTGAGTATAATCCATGCTCAGTGTTAATGATACTATGTGAGTCCATAAATTATAATGGCTAACACTAGAACATTAACACCACCCAAAAACACACTCATAAGCAAGCCAGCATGGCAAAATGAGGTCATGGAGAAGCTTAAAAGCTATTTTAGGATATATCGTGAACACCAGTATAACTCCTCTGACACCACCTGCTCTCATTTGGAGGACTGTATTTTTAAGTCCCCCAACAGCAACTGGGCTCCAACCCAGTGCTGACTCTACAGTCCAGTTCAGGATAAATGCTGTCCTGTTGTTAGGTGTTGACCTTTAAATGAGACATTTAAATCCCCTGCCAACATTCCCCACCTTCTGCTTAATTGGCACAGTATAAAAAATGTGGCTGAGAGAGTATTCAACAGTGGTCATAGCTGCTTCCATATTATCATAGTAATAGAAGCATGTGATTTATTCCTTTGAAAAAAGAGTTGGACAATATAATCCAACATAATAAATCATTCTTGCTGTGAGGATCATGGTGGCATCAGGAAAGCAACCTGCACTCACATTAGGAATTTACTTATTCTTTTCAAAGAACTATTCTGGTCCCACAATGAAATCAAGACTACTTAACTTATGTTAGTGTCTGGGATGAATACCTGACTTCATATATGATTTTTGTTAGTAAACTCCAAAAAGGAATTATGTCCAAATTCCTTTCAAAGCCATAATTCCCAAGTGTTAAAAGGTTGGTAAAACTTGGTTTTCGAAGCCATCAGAGTAACCCTTAATAATGAACTTGAAAGTCACTTTAAATAATTTGCAATTCAAAATATAAATTACTGATATTACCCTTTGGAGTGGAGAGGAACTGGCTGTCAAAAGTCAAAAATTAAAGGCTTTTAATACAATGATTTCCAATCATTTCCTTCTTGGTGTATTTCATGAATGCTCCTACACTGTAGAAAAATGAATATGTGTTGGTTTGCAGAGTTTTAAAGTACTTATAATGTGTTTATCCTGGGCTCAAACAAAACTTCTGACTTCTCAATCTGTTTTCTCCCAAACCTAATACAGTTTCCCTAGCCCCCATAGTTCACAGTAAATGTTGAGGACAAGAAGTTTTGTATACAAAGAACAAATATATTAATTAATATTAATCTAAAGTAATCCTTACTACTGATGACATGAACAGTTTCTATGATTATTGAGAAATAACAGTTCTTTAAATTAAACCAATATTAATTGCACACTTTCATTTTTCAGGCAATATGATAAGCAACAGACATAACTGGATATGGTCCCTAACCCAAGAACTTTTCACTCTCTACCTTCATTGTTCTTCCTTGTTTCTAAAACTATTATTTAGAGAAACACAAACTCAGTAATACACTCAAAATGTAATCACATATCCTAGTTTGCTTTTTGCAGCCCTGGACAGGTTGGCTGGTGAATGATGGTGATCAATGCACAACAAAAATGAAATTTGCAGGTTAGCCCCTAGATGTCCATCGACAGATGAATGGATAAAGAAGCTGTGGTAGATATATACAATGGAATATTATTCAGACATAAAAAAGAGCACATGTGAGTCAGTCCTAATGAGGATGAACCTAGAGCCTATTATATAGGGTAAAGTAAGTCAGAAAAACAAATATTGTATACTAACGCACATATATGGAATCTAGAAAGATTATACCGATGAACCAATTTGCAGAGCAGCAATGGAGACACAGACATGGATATGGCTGGTGGTGGGGAAGAAGGAGAGGGTGGAATGTATGGAGATAGTACCATGGAAACATGCATTACCATATGTAAAATAGATAGCCAATGGGAATTTCCTGTAGGACTCAGGAAACTCAAACCAGGGCTCAGTAACAACCTAGAGGGGTGGGATGGGGAAGGAGGTGGGAGGGATGTTCAAGTGGAGGAGACATAGGTAAACCTATGGCTGATTCATGTTGATGTTTGGTAGAAACCAACACAATACTGTAAAGCAATTATCATTCAATTAAAAATAAATAAATTTTAAAAATGAAATTAGTAGGTTAGGCTGAGGTTATAGTCACATATCTGGAAGGCTAGGGAACGCTTAACTTATTTTTCATCATTCATAATACAGGACAAAAGTGAGAGCCAAACATAATAAGACATCCAAAATATGAGGTAGAACCATTTAAACATCAAAGGAATATTTATTAAATAATTTAAACATATAATGTCTCAAGAAATGTTTATAAACCACAGAAGTTATACTGACAAACACCACTTTTGAAATGAATCCCTGGTATAAAATTCACTAGGTCAGCTAGTGAATCTATCCTTGAACACTGCCAGTGAGAAAGAATTTCCTTCAGGTATTATCCATTCCTCTTATTGATGCCATTTAGAGACACATTTTTAAAGACACCCCTCTCCACCACCACCCGAACCACTCCAATCAAAACAATCTCCTCCTCCACATGCGCCAATATTACTGAATTTTGAGTCCACTTGTACCTAGAACTCTCTTCCAAGAATACTCAAGTCTACCTTTGTTATTCATAAAGCCTAGAATATATAAATGGACCCAAAACTACAGATGTATCTGTACAAAGAGGTAGATTAGGACCATCACCTCCTTTAGTTGAGATAGTATAAGAGATGTGCATGCTTAGTCACTTCAGTTGTGTCCAACTCTGGGTCGGGAAGATCCCCTGGAGAAGGAAATGGCAACCTACTCCAGTATTCTTGCCTGAAGAATCCCATCAACAGAGGAGCCTGGTGGTCTTCAGTCCATGGGGACACAAAGAGTTGGACACAACGAGCAACTAACACTTTCTTCCACTCATAGTAAGAGGGCATATACCCTATCCTAGGTACTTTTCTATATACTGGGGGTATAAAATTATTTTTTAAAAAGGCCCTCTAGTATGGGTGAAAGGAACACTAAAAAAATCTATACTCCTTACCAAACATCAAGATATTATAGGTGAAAAAAAAAAAAAAAGATATTATAGGTGGAGGGGCCTGGTGGAGCTTCCCTGAGGCTGGGGGGCACAGTGCAAGTACATTGCCAGAGATGGCAGAACAATTACTACTTGCAGAATGGCAAGTCAAAAACACCAATAGTCAAACACCAACAGGGCTTGGAGACAAAATGATGGAGTAGCACATGAGTTCACCTATTCTTATGGAAATACTAAAATCACAGCTAATTGCTAAACAATCATTGACAAAAAATGGTGGAACCTTCAAAGACAAAGAAGTCACAATGAGATGGTAGGAGCAGTACAATCATGATACAAATCAAATCCCACACACACTGGGTAGGCTACCCACAAACTGGAAAATAATTATACCACAGAAATTCTCCCACAGGAGTGACAGTTCTGAGCCCCACATCAGGCTCCCCAGCCTGAGGGGGTCTGGCAATAGGAGGAAGAGCCGCTAGAGAATCTAGCTTTGAAATCCAATGGAGTTTCATTGCAGAAATTCCACAGAACTGAGGGAAACATAAAATCCACTTTTGGAAGGCACACACAGGGTCTCTTGCACACCAGGGCCAAGAGAAAAAAGAGGTAATCTCATAAAAGACTGGACTAGACTTACCTGCTAGTATTGAAGGGTCTCCTGCAAGGGTTGGGGGGGTGGCTATATACAAGGGGGAAGGCAGTGGCTTGTATATATATATATACAAGAGTCATATATATTCTGTCTACAAGAAACCCACTTCAGATCTAGGGACACAAACAGAATGAAAGTGAGAGGATGGAAAAAATTATTCCATGCAAATGGAAAGCAAAAGAAAGCTGGAGGAGCAATAATTGTATCAGACAAAATGACTTTAAAATAAAGACTGTTACAAGAGACAAAGAAGGACACTAATTAATGATCAAGGGTCAATTCAAGAAAAAGATACAACAATTGTAAATATATATGAACCCAACATAGGAGCATCAAAATATAAGGTAAATACTAATCACCATAAAAGGAGAAATGGACAGTAACACAAAAATAGTTGGGGACTTTAACACCCCACTTTTATCAATGGAAAAATGATTTAGTAAATTAGGGAAAAATATTTGTCATACCAATAATCACAAGGGATTAGCATTCAAAAGTAACTGATATACCCCCATGAACTAATATGCAAAAGATAAAAATGCTTGAAAAATGGACAAAGTACTTGAATAGTCAAATCACAGAAAAGGAAACCTAAATGGCTAATAAACACCCAAAAAAATACCTCAACTTCTAGTAAAAATATGAAGGGATATTATGCAATTGCCAATGCATAACTATCAGAATGGCAGAAAACAGAAGATGCTACTGAGAATACAGCACATGGATAACATTTATACACTGCTGGTGGGAGTGTATATCTGTATTACTCTAAAGAGCATTCTGATAGCTTCCAGAAAGTTGAGTGTCCATGACCTAGTGAATCCAATTCTAAGTCTATTTAGCCTTAGGAACTTTTACATATATGCATATGAAATTAAATATATCTAAGTTCATATCAGTATTGTTAGCAGGACAAAACTTTGAAAATGACTTGCAGTTATCATATAGCTACTGGCTATTATTATGAGTCTCCTCCTTCGATTACATGACATGGTTACACAGTTTTAACTTACTCCTTTGTAATTTGTGGTTTCTCTAGTGGCTCAGCTGCTAAAGAACCCGTCGGTAATGTGGAGACCCAGGTTCGATCCCTTGATCAGGAAGATCGAGAAGGAGATGGCAACCTTCTGGAGAAGGAAATGGCAACCGACTCCAGTATTCTTGCCTGGAGAATTCCATGGACAGAGAAGGCTGGTGGGCTATAGTCCATGGGGGTCACAAAGAGTCAGCCACAACTGAGTGCCTAATACACACACACACTTTGGAATTAAGAGTGACCATGTGACTTTCTATGGCAATAAAATATGAACAGAAGGAACTTGGGTCAAGTCAGTTTTAAGAGACTGTATGATTCACCCCAGTGATTTTCCTCACCATAGTAACAGGACCCTGCACATGGTGGAGGTCCTGTCAGGCTAGGTTCCACCCCGGCTGGGCAGTACAGGACGTGAAGTATAGGCAAAATTCAAGTAAATAAAAAGTAAATGTTTTCTCTCAGGCCACTATGATTTGGATGTAGCCTACATCCTGATGAATACACAATTTAAAAGTTCATCAGTAAGTGAACTGATCACTAAGGTGTGGTATAGTCATACAATGTAATACTTTATAGCAGTGAATATGAATGAACCAGAGGAAAGAATGAACCATACAAAGGTAACGTTAGAAAAAAGAAAGCTGTAGAAGAATACATGTACTATGAAACAACACCGCTTGCTCAGTTTTGTCCGCTTCTTTGAGACCCCCAAGGACTGTAGCCCACCAGGCTTCTCTGCCCATGGATTTTCCAGGCAAGAATGCTGGAGTTTGTTGCCATTTCCTCCTCCAGGGGATCTTCCTGGCCCAGGAATCGAACCTGAGTCTCCTGCATTGGCAGGTGGATTCTTTACCACTGAGCCACCTGGGAAGCTCAAGAAATAATATTAGTAGTAATTTATTTCTTCGGGTGGGTGATAAACATACTTGAGTAGGTTACTAATCTTTGTGTTAATATCATACTTTTTATGAAATATAAAGGTTTTTACTTAAGTAACAGAATTATATATTCTAAAAGCAAGCTGAGACTTTTTGTTAAGAATTTAGCTAGTCTTAAAAACTACAGATTTCCCTTTAGTCCTCTAATTATAGCACTGAATGACAACTTTGAAAACCAGAGTAAAAGATCCACGACAAAGGTGTTGGTTGTTCACTCTCTACCCACTATCAGTCTTACATCTTACATCTTACCAGGAAAAAAAAAATCCTTGGAGAAACACATGCTAAGCTATTTACTTAGGGATATTTGTGGAGAGTAGTTGGCTGACAGGGCAAGAGAATTCAGTGAAAGGAAGTTGCTGCTTAATTTGGAGAAGTGTTCACATTGCAAAATTATTTCAGCTTCCTGCAACTCATGAAAACAAAATGTTATCAATAACTCATTTCTCTCATTTCATATCCTCTTCACAATTAGGACATTTTGACTTAGTGCTACTGGTCACACACTTGTATCACTTCCAAAAGTGCAGAAAACAACTAATAAGCTTTGCTAAGATCTATGATGCATATGGAAAAATAATAGTATAGGTCACTAAAGAAAAGGGTAACTGACAACGTCAAAGTTGCTTACTGATAACTACTTTTTTGTAATTGTTTTAATAACACAGGAGTAGGAAAAATCTTTTTTCATATGTGTGCGTATGCCACATTGCTTCAGTCATGTCTGACTCTTTGTGACCCTGTGGACTGCAACTTGCCAGGTTCCTCTGTTCATGGATTGCCATGCCCTCCTCCAGAGGACCTTCCTAATCCAGGGATTGAACTGCATCTCTTGCAGCTCCTGCATTGCAGATGAATTCTTTACCACTGAGCCACTAGGGAAGTTCAAATCCTTTTTAGTCACTTAAAAAAAAAAGCAACAATGCCCCTAGAAAAATATTATGTAGAGAACTGAGAATGCTATTAGGTAAGACTTGAAATTTAATAAGTACTTTGAAATTCATTTTTTTGAACCAAAAAAAATATAATTTCACCCCTCCCTATTTAAAAAGCCTGAATTTTAGTCTCAGTTTTATTAAAATATAAAAAAAGATGGCAAGAACTAATAATACCAGGATCAGTTGCAGATCCAGGAATAAGAAAAACGCTTGTTACTCTGAGAAGAGTCCACAGATCAGCAGCATAGGCATCACCTAGGAACTTCCTGGAAATGCAGTATCTCATGCCTCATCCGGGAAAAGAATCTGTATTTCATTGGTTGGCCAAAAACTTCCCTCGGTTTTAAAGTAAAATACGAAGGAACTTTGTTTTCATTTCACCAAGAACTTTACTGAACAACATATTCAATAACATAGTCTTATTCCACTATCTCCTGCCATTTTTCAGGCAACTTCATAATTCCATCTTCCCAAGACTTATTATCTTTTTGAGCAGATGCCTTTTACAGGTATCTTTTACAATCTTCCTGGGAATTGAAATTTCTTCCATTAAGAGAATTTTGTAAAGACCAAAATAAATGGAAAATCCAAAAGTGTAATTTCTGGTGAATACAGCAGATGAATCAGAACTTCCCAGCCAAGCTGTAACACTTTTTGCCTGGTCATCAAAGAAGCAAGGGGTCTTGCATTATCCTGATGGAAGAGTATGCATTTTCTGTTGACTAACAGATGCTTTTCATTGAGTATTCCTTTCGGTTGGGAACAGAACTTATTGGAATTGGGAGCAGAACTTATTGGAATTAATCACTTGGTTTTCCGGAAGGAGCTCATAATACAGGACACCCTTCTAACCCTACCATATACACAGCATCACCTTCTTGGATGAAGACTGGCCTTTGGTGTGGTTGGGGGTGGTTCATTTAGCTTGCCGCACAATCTCTTCTGTTTCATATTATTGTACAATATTCATTTTTCATCACCCATCACAATTTGTTTTAAAAATGGAATGTTTTTCTTATGCTTAAGTAGATAATAGCATGTGAAAATACAGTCAATAAGGTTTTTTATTTTCACTTATGTTAAGCAGTTAACATAACCAAGCTGGTGCAGATGATTTCTAACGTTTGATTTGCATGTTTTGAGTATGTCAGCTATCTCCCATGCAGTATAATGTTGACTGTTCTCAATGTCTTGATGTGATTGCTATCATCTTCAACTTGTCTATCTGACTATGGAGCATCGTCCAGTGAAAAATCTCCAATACGAAACTTCACAAACCACTTTTGACACATTTGATCAGTCACAGCACCTTCTCCATATTCGAGACAAATCTTTCTCAGATGTGTTTTTACTTTCCTTAAAATAATAAGCATAATATACCAAAATGTTGCCTTTTTCCTTCTATCTTCATTATTAAAATGCCTACACAAAAATTCACCAATTTTGATAAGATATTTTTAATGCATGCTGAAATGACAGCTTTCACAAAACAATCTAACAAAGCTGTTCTGCATGAAGTTAAAGATAACAAAGCACTACAACAGCCATCTTATGTTAAAACCGAATGAATGTCTTAGCCAACCCAGTAATAACACCCCCCAGGTGAGCGTGTGCTCACTAAAGTCTGAGAAACTTGGTCCAGGTGATTGACGTTTACTTCATTATGCTGGACTTTCCACATACTGTCTTTAATGTAAAGTAAGTCTCAAACCTATATACTCATGATATTTAAGAGTAGGCATGACAGAGATATGTCTTTAACATTATTAAAGATGAAACTTTGTCAATTCAAGTATTATTTTTCATGAAATGGGGTTTCTTTTAACAAATCATCAATATACCTCCATCTGCAATAATCATTAAAGAATACCCCCTAAGAAAAAGCTAAAATGAATCTTTATATTTTTTCCAAAGCTGAGTTCCTTTGGCTACATTTTCCTTCTTTATGCCATATTCTATTGAAAAAGGTAATTCAACATGAACAATAATTTTAGATGCTAGGACAAAAATGTAGTATTATTATCATTTTTATAATTTCCTATACATTTTCAAGCTTTAGTAAACTTTTATTTATAATTTGAAAAATAAAATTTATTGTTATCATTTATTACAAAGTTATATGTGATTATTGGGAAAAAAGGAAGTTACATAAAAATATAAAATATATACTTAGAACCACCCATATAACCACAATCTAGAGTTAAAGTTAGTAGTAGTGGAGAAGGGGATGACAGACAATGAGACGGCTGGATGGCACCACCGACTTGACGGACATGAGTTTGAGTAAACTCCAGGAGTTGGTAATGGACAGGGAGGCCTGGCGTGCTGAACTGAACATTTTAAGATATGTTATTTCATCAAATTTTCTATGGAGATAATACAGTTCAGTTCAGTCGCTCAGTCATATCCTACTCTTTGCAACCACATGGACTGCAGCATGCCAGGCTTCCCTGTCCATCACCAACTCCCAGAGCCTACTCAAACTTATATCCATTGAGTCAGCGATGCCATCCAACCATCTCATCCTCTGTCGTCTCCTTCTCCTCCTGCCTTCAATCTTTCCCAGGATCAGGATCTTTTCCAATAAGTCAGTTCTTGGCATCAGGTGGCCAAAGTACTGGAGTTTCAGCTTCAGCATCAGTCCTTCCAATGAATATTCAGGATTGATTTCCTTTAGGATGGACTGGTTTGATTGCCTTGCTGTCCAAGGGACTCTCAAGAATCTCCACCAACACCAGTTTAAAAGCATCAATTTTTCGGTGCTCAGCTTTCTTTATAGTCCAAATCTCACATTCATACATGACTATTGGAAAACCATAGCTTTGACTAGATGGACCTTTGTTGGCAAAGTAATGTCTCTGCTTTTCAATATGCTGTCTAGGTTGGTCATAACTTTTCTTCCAAGGAGTAAGCGTCTTTTAATTTCATGGCTGCAGGCACCATCTGCAGTGATTTTGGAGCCCCCCAAAATAAAGTCTGTCACTGTTTCCATTGTTTCCCCATCTATTTGCCAAGAAGTGATGGGGCCAGGTGCCATGATGTTAGTTTTCTGAATGTTGACTATTAAGCCAACTTTTTCACTCTCCTCTTTCACTTTCATCAAGAGGCTCTTTCAGTTCAGTTCAGTTCAGTCACTCAGTCGTGTCTGACTCTTTGCAACCCCATGAACGGCAGCACGCCAGGCCTCCCTGTCCATAACCAACTCCTGGAGTCCACCCAACTCATGTCCATTCAGTCGGTGATGCCATCCAACCATCTATCCTCTGTCGTCTCCTTCTCCTCCTGCCCTCAAACTTTCCAAGCATCAGGGTCTTTTCCAATGAGTCAGCTCTTTGCATCAGGTGGCCAAAGTACTGGAGTTTCAGCTTCAACATCAGTCCTTCCAATGAACACCCAGGTCTGATCTCCTTTAGGATGGACTGGTTGGATCTCCTTGCAGTCCAAGGGACTCTCAAGAGTCTTCTCCAACACCACAGTTCAAAAGCATCAATTTTTCGGTGCTCAACTTTCTTTATAGTCCAACTCTCACATCCATACATGACCACTGGAAAAACCATAGCCTTGACTAGATGGACCTTTGTTGACAAAGTAATGTCTCTGCTTTTTAATATGCTATCTAGGTTGGTCATAACTTTCCTTCCAAGGAGTAAGCGTCTTTTAATTTCATGGCAGCAATCACCATCTGCAGTGATTTTGGAGCCCAGAAAAATAAAGTCAGCCACTGTTTCCACTGTTTCCCCATCTATTTGCCATGAAGTGATGGGACTGGCTGTGATGATCTCAGTGTTCTGAATGTTGAGTTTTAAGCCGACTTTTTCACTCTCCTCTTTCACTTTCATCAAGAGGCTCTTTAGTTCTTCACTTTCTGCCACAAGGGTGGTGTCATCTGCATATCTGAGGTTATTGATATTTCTCCTGGCAACCTTGATTCCAGCTTGTGCTTCATCAGCTCAGCGTTTCTCATGATGAGTATAAGCATATAAGTTAAATAAGCAGGATGACATATACAGCCTTGACGTACTCCTTTTCCTATTTGGAACCAGTCTGTTGTTCCATGCCCAGTTCTAACTGTTGCTTCCTGACCTGCATACAGGTTTCTCAAGAGGCAGCTCAGGTGGTCTGGTATTCCCATCTCTCTCAGAATTTGCCACAGTTTATTGTGATCCACACAGTCAAAGGCTTTGTCATAGTCAAGAAAGCAGAATTAGATGTTTTTCTGGAACTCTCTTGCTTTTCGATGATCCAGCGGATGTTGGCAATTTGATCTCTGGTTCCTTCGCCTTTTCTAAAACCAGTTTGAACATCTAGAAGTTCACGGTTCACGTATTGCTGAAGCCTGGCTTGGAGAATTTTAAGCATTACTTTACTAGTGTGTGAGATGAGTGCAGGCTCTTTAGTTCTTCTTCAATTTCTGCCATAAGTGTGCTGTCATCTGTGTATCTGAGGTTATTGATATTTCTCCCAGCAATATTGCTTTCAGCTTGTGCTTCATCCAGTCCAGCATTTCGCGTGATGTACTCTTAATTAAGCAGGGTAACAACATATAGCCTTGACACACTCCTTTCCCGATTTGGAACCAGTCTGTTGTTCCAAGTCCAGTTCTAACTGTTGCTTCTTGACCTGCACACAGATTTCTCGGGAGGCTTGTCAGGTGGTCTGGTATTCACACCTCTTTAAGAATTTTCCACAGTTTGTTGCTATCCACACAAAGGCTTTGGCGTCGTCAATAAAGCAGAGGTAGATGTTTTTCTAGTGTCCTCTTGCTTTTTCAATGAGCCAACGAATGTTGGCAATTTGATCTCTGGTTCTTCTGTCTTTTCTAAATAATGCTTTCACTTAATAGTCTAAAATGAGTATTTCTCATGTAATTAAAATATTTTCCTAGCATGATTTTTTAAAGTATATAATGTTTTAAAGAGTCAGACACGACTGAGCAACTGAACTGAACTGAACTGAATGTTTTACTGAAGTATAGTTGATTAACAATATTATCTTAGTTTCAGGTATCAAAGATATACTGTATCAATTCAGTTCAGTTCAGTCACACAGTAGTGTCCAACTCTTGGTCACTCCATGGACTGCAGCACAACAGGCTTCTCTGTCCATCACCAACACCCAGAGCTTGCTGAAACTCATGTCCATTGAGTCAGTGGACCATCTCATCCTCTGTCATCCTCTTCTGAACAATGAGTCAGTTTTTGCATTAGGTGGCCAAAGTATTGGAGTTTCAGCTTCAGCATCAGTCCTTCCAATGAATATTCAGGACTGATTTCCTTTAGGAAATTTCCTTTAGGGTTGACTGACTGGATCTCCTTGCACTCCAAGGGACTCTCAAGAGACTTCCCCAACACCACAGTTCAAATATCAATTCTTAGAACTGCCATATGACCCAGCAATCCCACTGCTGGGCACACACACCGAGGAAACCAGAATTGAAGGAGACATGTGTACCCCAATGTTCATTGTAACACTGTTTACAATAGCCAGGACATGGAAGCAACCTAGATGTCCATTAGCAGATGAATGGATAAGAAAGCTGTGGTACATATACACTATGGAATATTACTCAGCCATTAAAAAGAATGCATTTGAATCAGTTCTAATGAGGTGGATGAAACTGGAGCCTATTATACAGAGTGAAGTAAGCCAGAAAGAAAAACACCAATACAGTATACTAATGCATATATATGGAATTTAGAAAGATGGTAACGATAACCCTATATGCGAGATAGCAAAAGAGACACAGATGTATAGAACAGTCTTTTGGACTCTGTAGGAGAAGGCAAGGGTGGGATGATTTGGGAGAATGGCATTGAAACATGTATATTATCATATGTGAAACAAACTGCCAGTTCAGATTCCAATCATGAGACAGGGTGCTCGGGGCTGGTGCACTGGGATGACCCAGAGGGATGGGATGGGGAGGGAGGTGTGAGGGGGGTTCAGGATGGGGAACACACACATGTACACCTGTGGTGGATTCATGTCAATGTATGGCAAAGCCACTAAAATATTGTAAAGTAATTAGCCTCCAATTAAAATAAATAAATTTATATTAAAAAAACACATCAATTCTTCAGCACTTTGTCACTGTTTCCATTGTTTCCCATCTATTTGCAATGAAGTGACAATGGAAACAGTCATAGCCTTTATTTTCTTGGGCTGCAAAATCACTGCAAACAGTGACTGCAGCCATGAAATTAAAAGACACTTGGTCCTTGGAAGACAAGCTATGACAAACCTAGACAGTGTATCAAAAAGTAGAGGTATTACTTTACCATCAAAAGTTCATCAGGTCAAAGCTATGGTCTTTCCAGTAGTCATGTGAGAGTTGGATGGCAAAGAAAGCTGAGCACTGAAGAATTGATGCTTTTGAACTGTGGTGTTGGAGAAGACTCTTGAGAGTCCCTTGGACTGCAAGGAGATCAAACCAGTCCATCCTAAAGGAAATCAGTCCTGAATATTCATTGGGAGGATTGGTGCTGAAGCTGAAGCTGATACTTTGGCCACCTGATAAGAAGAACTGATTCATTGGAAAAGACTCTGATGCTGGGAAAGATTGAAGGCAGGAGGAGAAGGGGATGACAGAGGATGAGATGGTTGGATGGCATCATCAACTCAATGGACATGAATCTGAGCAAGCTCCAGGAGTTGGCGATGGACAGGGAAGCATGGCATGCTTCAGTCCATGAGGCTGCAAAGAGTTGGACATGACTCAGTGACTGAACTGAAAAGATGGGACTGGATGTCATGATCTTAGTTTTCTGAATGTTGAGTTTTAAGCCAGTTTTTTGACTCTCCTCTTTCACCTTCATCAACAGGCCTCTTAGTTCCTCTTCACTTTCTGTCATAAGGGTGATATCATCTGCATATCTGAGGTTATTGATATTTCTCCCAGCAATCTTGATTTCAGCTTATGCTTCACCCACCCTGGCATTTCGCATGATGTACTCCACATACAAGTTAAATAATCAGGGTGACAATATACATCCTTGACGTACTCCTTTCCCAAATTGGAACCAGTCCATTGTTCCACGTCTGGTTTTAACTGCTGCTTCTTGACCTCCATACAGATTTCTCAGGAGGCAGGTAAGGTGGTCTGGTATTCCCTTCTCTTTAAGAATTCTCCAGTTTGTTGCGATCCACACAGTCAATGGCATTGGCTTAGTCAATAAAGCAGACGTAGATGTTTTTCTGGAACTCTTGCTTTTTCGATGACCCAACGGATGTTGGCAATTTGATCTCTGGTTCCTCTGCCTTTTCTAAATCCAGCTTGAACATCTGGAATTTCTCAGTTCACATACTTTTGAAGCCTAGCTTGGAGGATTTTGAGCATTACTTTGCTAGCATGTAGGATGAATGCAATTGTGCAGTAGATTGAACATTCTTTGGCATTGCCTTTCTTTGGGATTGGAATGAAATCTGACCTTTTCCAGTCCTGTGATCACTGCTGAGTTTTCCAAATGTGCCGGCATATTGAGTACAGCACTTTCACAGCATCATCTTTTAGTATTTGAAATAGCTCAGGTGGAATTCCATCACCTCCATTAGGTTTGTTCCTAAGGCCCACTTGACTTCCATTCCTGGATGTCTGGCTCTAGGTTAGTGTTCATACCTTCATGGTTATCTGGGTGATGAAGATCTTTTTTGTGTAGTTTTTCTGTATATTCTTGCCACCTTATCTTTTTATCTTCTGCTTCTGTTAGGTCCATACCATTTCTGTTAGGTCCTTTTTTGTACCCATCTTTGCATGAAATGTTCCCTTAGTATCTCTTCATTGTCTTAAAGAGATCTCTAGTCTTCCCATTCTATTGTTTTCCTTTATTTCTTTGCATTGATCACTGATGAAGGCTTTCTTACCTCTCCTTGCTATTCTTTGGAACTCTGCATTTAGATGGGTATATATTTCCTTTTTTCCTTTGCCTTTTGCTTCTCTTCTTTTTCTATTTGTAAGGCCTCCTCAAACAACCATTTTGCCGTTTGCATTTCTTTTCTGGGGGGATAGTCTTGATCACCGCCTCCTGTACAATATCACGAAACTCTGCCCATTATTCTTCAGGCATTCTATCAGATCTAATACCTTGAATTTATCTGTGACTTTCACTGTATAATTGTATAATTATATACACTGTATAACTTAGGTCATCCCTGAATGGTCTAATAGTTTTCCCTACTTTATTCAATTTAAGCCTGAATTTTTCAATAAGGGAGCTTCCTTGATGTCTCAGTCAGTAAAGAAACCGCCTGCAATGCAGGAGACCCAGGTTTGATCCCTGAGTGGGGAAGATCCCCTGGAGAAGGAAATGGCAACCCACTCAATAAGGAGCTCATGATCTGAGCCACAGTCAGCTCCAGGTCTTGTTTTTGCTGACTGTATAGAGCTTCTCCATTTTCAGCTGCAAAGAAAATAATCAATCTGATTCTGGTATTGACCATCTGGTGATGTCCACATGTAAAGTTGTCTCTTGTGTTGTTGGCAGAGGGTGTTAGCTATGGCCAGTGTGTTCTTTTGGCAAAACTCTGTTAGCCTTTGTCCTGCTTCATTTTGTATTTCAAGGCCAAACTTGTCCGTTACTCCAGGTATTTCTTGACTTCCTAATTTCGCATTCCAATTCCCTTCAAAGAGAGGGACATTTTTTGTTGTTGTTAGTTCTAGAAGGTCTTGTAGGTCTTCACAGACTGTTCAACTTTCAGGTTCTTTAGCATTAGTGGTTGGGGCATAGACTTAGATTACTGTGATGTTGAATGGTTTGCCTTTAAATGAAACAAGATCATTCTGTCATTTTTGAGACTGCACCCAAGTACTGCATTTCAGGCTCTCTTGTTGAGTACAAGGGCTATCCATTTCTTCTAAGTGATTCTTGCCCAGAGTAGTAGATATAATGGTCATTTGAATTAAATTTGCCCATTCTCATTAGTTTAGTTCACCGATTCCTAAATGTCAATGTTCACTCCTGCCATCTCCTGCTTAACAACATCCAATTTACCTTGATTTATGGACCTAACACTCCATTCCATTCATGGACCCTGATTATAGTGAGTTTTTGTAAAGAAAACTCCAAATAGTTTCAGAATCCAAATCATCAATCTTTTTATATCAAGACATTTTTAAAAGACTTGCTTTAAGTTTAGAAAACATTTCTACATCCTTGATTCAGATAATATTAATTTATATCCTAATTTTATATTAAATATATAACCATGTAACATCTAAATCTATTTAATTCTATAATACATATAAGATACAGTTTGTTTTTTGCTTTCCTTACTAATCAACCAGAATTTCCAGCACCACTTTTCATGTAAATTCTCCTTAAGTGTTATTCGCTCAGTCATGTCCAACTGTTTGTGAACCCATGAACTGTAGCCTTTCAGGCTCCTTTGTCATGGGATTCTCCAGGCAAGAATACTGGAGTGGGTTGCCATTGCCTTCTCTAGGGTATCTTTCCAACCCAGGGATTGAACCCAGGTCTTCACTGCAGGCAGGTTCTTTACTGTCTGAGCTACAGGGAAGCCCAAAATTCTGCTTACTGTGCTGTTTTTAACACATGCTTAAGTCTATTTCTAGATTTTTACTTTATTTCATTGTTCTCTTTTCAACACACTACTGTAATTGTTGTAACTATTTCAACAATTTTAATATTCGATAGTGCAGGTATCAAATATATTATTGTTTCTAGGTTAATGTTTCTTTCTTGGTTATTAGTGTGGGACGTATTTCATAATTTCAAAATCATTTCATCAGATATAGCCAAAATTCACTGCACTCTTTGTGTTATATAATTTATGATACATTTGGGGAACTCTGACATCTTTCAAGCCTTGATTATCTGAGAACAGGGTAGGTCTTTCCAATTCTTTAATTCTTTTAAGTCTCTCAGTAAATGTTTTATAGAATTTTTTTATGTAGATATTCCAGATTTTAAGTTTAAATTGCTATTTGGAACAGCATATTTCCTTTATATTTTATGAAGGGTTATTACTCATTTATAAGATCTATGTGAAGTTATATATAGCTATTTTGTGAGAAGTACTCTTATTGAACTCTGTTCCTATTGTTAAACTTCAGAGCTTTACAGTCAAATCTTTTAGATTTTTCCAGGTAACTAATACTCCTATTTAAAAATAATAAGATCTGCAAGTATAATTTTAAATAATAATATAAAATAAAAAAATCCAAAAGAAACTGCTACAGTTTCTTTTCATTTTATTTCACTGGATAGAAATTCCAAGGCAAAACTAAACATTAGTAATGATAATGGTAGATTCTATTGATATTATAAATAGGCATATAGTATTTATCACAGAGCTGTCAATACTCCACCACTCGCAGTTCAACATGCCCTAGGCTAGCCTCAAATTGAGACATCTTAAAACGGAACCTACTGTATTTTCTATCCTGATATGGTATCCACTGGTCCTCTTAGGGTTACCAGCATCCTGGGATATATCACAGAAGCATCTTCCCTAGAAATCTGACTCAACTGGAGTATGATCTTAAAGCATCAAAATGATATAAAATTACCTCAAGCCATAAGTGAATAACTATCAGGAAAGATCTCAAGGCACAGGCAAATGACTTTCATTCTCAGAAAATCTAGCAAGATGAGGGCTCATGACATATGCCAGGTATAACTGAGCCAGGCAAAGCAAAGAGATGCAGTTCTCTGGACGCTCATGGCTGCTTCTTCTTCTAGTCCACTGGCATCTAGTTTTCCAAGGCTATGGATTTACTGAGGCCATTCAGTGTTGAGGCTTGGGAATCTGAAACCCTAGATCCAAGGCCTATCTTCCTTAGCTTGCCCTCTGAACTCTCATAACACAAAATCATAAATATCACACTTTTTTTTCTGTCCTGTCTTGCTGCAGTCCTTTCCTTGTAATTTACCTAGACTTCTATGCGTTCACCATTCAAAATGAAACTAAGCCTAATGCTTATGGAATGAAGAGGGGAAATACACACAAAATTAATTTCTATTACTCTCCAATAGGTATTGGGTAAATCTATTTATAAATAACATAGAAAAACAATAAAAAACCCCATAAAGGAAATTATATTATTTACCTCCATTTTACAGATATGGAAATTAAGACTTACAGGGATAAAATGCACTGTCAAATATCACTCTACAGTTTCTTAATTTTTGACATTTAATGCAAATATTTGCTTCAGATTTTAGAATAGGTCTTATCACACTGACTATATATCCTATTTTGCAAAACCTTTCTTCATCCACTGAAGCTGAATTTCTTAAATGTCCTTTTAGCATCAATTGAGATGATCACATAAGTTTTTCACTTTCTTTGATCTCTTGGTACGATTAATTGTTTTAATAAATTTTCTACTTTAAAAATATTTTGCACTTCTGTGACAAAGTCAACACATACATGTTTTAATAAAACAGTGTATTTGAGTTGCTATTATTTATTTAGGGTTTTTTGAATTTCTACTCTTAAGTGAGCTAGCTATTTTTGTAATTCATAAAATGAACTGGGGATCAATCCATCTTTTCCTAGACTTAATAAAATGTTCATAACATATTATTTTAATACAGTCTGTATATGAGCTGTCATTAATTTTATTTAGGATTTTTAAATCTTTATTCTTATGTGAACTGGCTATATTTTGTGATTCAAAAAGTTAATAAGGGATAAATTAATCTTTCTCTAAGTTCAATAGCATTTTAAATAACATAGGAATTGCTTTTTTCTTAAAGGTTTAGGGAAACTCATCCTTAAAATATTCTTAGCCTTGTATCCTCCACAGAGTTAGTGTTTTAATAATCGTCTCAGTTTATTCCATAAATATTCAGATCTTCTATTCCTGCTTGAATTATTTTTAGAAATTCACTTTTTTATAGTAAACTGTTCATTTTATTAAATTTGTCATATTAATTAGAATAAAAATGTGTTTATGACATTCTCTCCATATCTGGAATCTTAGAACCATTGTCTCTACCAATTGCCCCATTACTGACCATCGGCTTTGTGTCTGACCCTGCTCACAGCACTGAGTAATTACTAATAAACAAACCATAAATGGTTTCAGGCCCTTCAGGATTACATAGCCAAGTGGACAAGAACAATGGTAAACAAGTCAGCAAACAAGTAATTACAAATTGTTAGGCTTCCCTTGTAGCTCAGTCAGTAAAGAATCTGCCTGCAATGCAGGAGACCTGGGTTCAATTCCTGGGTTGAGAAGATCTGCTGAAGAAGGAAAAGGCAACCCATTACAGTATTCTTGCCTGGAGAATCCCATGGACTGTAGCCTGGGGTTGCAAGAGTCATACATGACTTAGCAACTAAACCACCATAAATGCTATGAAGGTAACAAAAACTGGGAGTAGAGCTATAGGGTTAAGAGAGTTGTATGGGAACACCTCACTATGAGGTGACATTTATCCAGACCTGGAAGATTAGGAAGAACCAGCTCTGAAGGAAGGGAAGAAAGAAATACAAGGTGGCTGAAACAGGAGAGGTCCCTGAGAAGCTTTTGGAAAACCAAGCAGGTAATGTAGGTCGTTCAATGGCTTTTGGGCAATTTTTGTTTAGGTTTCTGTTTAGGTTTCTGTTTAATTTCTGATTAGGTGCTGGCAATCCAATCAAAAGGGGAAGTTATAACCAATTTTGCAAAGTTCTTTATGTAAAATAGAGAACAAATCAATAATCCATATCCAAGAATGCGGTACTCTGTAACAAGCATTTTGTGGATCATATTGTTGTTGTTTAGTCTTTAAGTCGTGTCTGGCTCTTTGCAATCCCATGAACTGCAGCACGCCAGGCTTCCCTGTCCTTCCCTATCTCCCAGAGTTTGCTCAAATTCATGTCCATTGAGTCAGTGATTCTATCTAACCATCTATTCCTCTGTCGCCCCCTTCTCCTTTTGCCTTCAATCTTTCCCAGCATCAGGGTCTTTTCCAATGAGTCAGCTCTTTGCAATAGGTAGCCAAAATATAGGAGCTTCAGCATCAGTCCTTTCAATGAGTATTCAGGGTTGATTTCTTTTAGAATTGACTGGTTTGATCTCCTTGCTGTCCAAGGGATTCTCAAGAGTCTTCTCCAGCACCACAATTCAAAAGCATCAATTCTGTGGCATTCAGTCTTCCTTATGGTTCAACTCTCACATCACTGTAGATCTGTACATCATTACTGGGAAAACCATAGCTCTGACTACTTGGATCTTTATGGGTCACTGTAACCAGTTTAAATAATTTGTTTTAATTTCTAGATTTTACTATTAGCAGTGTTTACTTTATGTAAGAATTGAGCAGAAAGTACAGAAAGCTCCTATATAACCCCTTTCCTCCCACCCTCATTCACTCCCCCACTTTATCACCTCACTCCATATCCCAATCAGTTTCTCCTATCATTAACATCTTAAATTAATACAGTAAATTTCCACAACTGATAAAATTTTGGCAATTAAGAATAAATTATGGTACATTGTTATTAACATCCATACTTCACATCAGGGTGTCGGTGATACAGTGGTGACCACAGCTGCCTTCCACAGTTTACATTAGGGGTCAGTCTTTGTGCTTTACATTCTGCAGCTTTTAAAACATGTATAATGTCATGACTCTACCATTACAGTATCATATAGGATAATTTCACCACTCTAAAAATCTCCTGTACTCCATCTATCCATCCCTCCCTTCCTCCCTCCCTCTGAGGCCCTGGCAACCACTGATCTTTTTACTGCCTCCACAGTTTTCCTTTTCCAGAATGTCATTCAATATGTAGCCTTTTCAGACTGGATTCTTTAACTTAGCAATATGCATTGAAGGTTCTTCCATGTCTTTCCATGGTTTGATAGTTTATTCTTTTTATCACTTCCGTTATCTGAATATACCACAACTTCTTTATCCATTCACCTCTTGAAGGACATCTTAGTTGCTCCCAAGTTTTGGCAATTATTAATAAAGCTAGTATAAATGTTATTGCACAGATTTTTGTGCAGACTAGGTATTATTTTATTTGCACTGTCATTTATCAAAGAATTTTGAATATGTGTTTATTTTGGACTTCCCTGGTGTTCCAGTGGTTAAGAATCTGCCTTGCAATGCAGGGGATGTGGGTTTGATCCCTGGTAGGGGAACTAAGATCCCATATGCTGGGGAGCAACTAAGTCTTTCCACCACAACCACTGAATCATTGTGCCACAACTAGAGAGTCCATGCACCACAATGGAATATTTGCCTGAGAAAATGAAGATCTTGTATGCTGAATAAGATCAATGCAGCTAAATAAACAAATATTAAAAAAAAACCCAGAATATGTCTATATTAAAAAGATGACTCTCTGTCACTGCTGTGTAGAAAATAGTGTAGAGGAGCACATGTGGAATTGAAGCTAGTAAAGAGGCTGCTAGAATAATCTAGGTGAGAAAGATTTACTGCTTGGACCAGAGTGGGCTGAGGAGTGAAGAGAATGCATTGGGTTATATCATATGGAAGGGGAATAAATAGGACTCTCTTAAATGACCCGGATAACCATGATGGTGTGGTCACTCACCTAGAGCCAGACATTACGGAGTGTGAAGCTAAGTGGGCCTTAGGAAGTATTACTACAAGCAAAGCTAGTGGAGGTGATGGAATTCCACCTGAGCTATATCGAATACTAAAAGATGATGCTATGCAAGTGCTGCACTCAATATGTCAACAAATTTGTAAAACTCAGCAGTGGCCACAGGACTGGAAAAGGTCAGTTATCACTCCAATCCCAAAGAATGTTCAAACTATGGTACAATTACACTCATTTCACATGCTAGCAAGGAAATGCTCAAAATCCTTTAAGCCAGGCATCAGTAGTACATGAACCAAGAACTTCCAGATGTACAAGCTGGATTTAGAAAAGGCAGAGGAACCAGAGATCAAATTACCAACATCAAATGGATCACAGAAAAAGCAAAGGAATTCCAAAAATAAGTCTACATCTGCTTCATTGACTACAATAAAGCCTTTGATCACAACAAACTCTTCAAGAGATATCTTTCCTGATGGCTCAGGTGGTAAAGAATCAGCCTATAATGCAGGAGTGCATGCATGCAAGAGACTCAGGTTTAATCCCTGGGCCAGGAAGATCCCTTGGAGAAGGGAATGGCAACCCACTCCAGTATTCTTGGGGAAATTCCATGGACAAGGAGCCTGGCAGGCTACAGTCACGGGGTTGCAAAGAATCAGACATGATTGAGCAACTAACATTTACCTCCCTCCTGAGAAACCTGTATGCAGGACAAGAAGCAACAGTTAGAAATGGACATGGAAGAATGGACTGGTTCACAGTAGGGAAAGGAATATGTCAAGGCTGTACATTGCCACCCTGCTTATTTAACTTTTATACAGAGCACATCATGTGAAATGCTGGGCAGGAGGACTCACAAACTGGAGTCAAGATTGCTCGGAGAAATATCAACAAACTCAGATATTCAGATGATACCACTCTAATGGCAGAAATCAAAGAAGAACTAAAGAGCCTTCTGATGAGGGTGAAAGAGGAGAGTGAAAAATATGTCTTAAAACTCAACATTCAAAAAACTAAAGTCATGGCAGATGGTTCCATCAGTTCATGACAAATAGATGAGGAAAAAGTGGAAACAGTGACAGATTTTATTTTCCTGGGCTCCAAAATCCCTTCAGACAGTGACCTACAGCCATGAAATTGAAAGATGCTTGCTCTTTGGAAGAAAAGCTATGACAAACCTAGACACTATTAAATAGCAGAGACGTTACTTTGCCGAAAAAGGTCCACAGAGTCAAAGCGATGGTTTTTCCAGTTGTCATGTTCAGATGTGAGAGCTGGACCACAAAGAAGGGTGAGCGCCAAAGAACTAATTCTTTTGAATTGTGGTGCTGGAGAAGACATCTTGAGAGTCCCTTGGATTGCAAGGAGATCAAACAGTCAATTCTAAAGGAAATTCATCTGGAATATTCATTGGAAGGACTGATGCTGAGGCTGAAGCTTCAATACTTCGGCCACCTGAAGCGAAGAACTGACTCACTAGAAAAGACCTTGATCCTGGGAAAGACTGAAGGCGGGAGGAGAAGGGGACGGCAGAGGATGAGATGGTTGGATGGCATCACCAACCCAATGGACATGATTTTGAGCCAACTCCATTAGTGAAGGACCGGGAAGCCTGATGTGCTGCATTTCATGTGGTGGCAAAGAGTCAGACAGGATATAGGGACTGAAAAACAGTAATTCAAAGCCTCAGGAGAAGAGGGCTAAGGGTCCACCGTGGACAGCTCCAATATTTGGAATTCACAAAGTAAAAGCAAATTTCAAAAGAAACAAAGGGATGACTAGAGAACTACAAGGGAATTTAGTGTAGTGGAGCATTATAAAATCCAAATGAAAACTGGTCTGAGGAAGTTATCAATTGCAAGCTGTGTGTATTGGGTTTTTTCCCCTCATTTATATTCATCCTGCTTGCTAGTTAGGGACCATCAATAATTTTTCTTAAAAGAATCACTTCTTGATTTCTTTTTTTTCTTTTACAGATGTTAATTCTTAAATTTATTCTTAATAACTGTTTCTGCTACAGTTTTGTTTCCCTTTACTTCATACATTAAATTTTAAAATTTATGATCATTATTTGTTTAATAATGGAGTAATTTAGATAAATAATTTACTTCCGGATTACAATTTTCCACTTATCAGGAACATTATATAAACTATTCATTATTATTATTTTCTAAAGAGTATATAATTTCATGTTATTCTTGACCATAACATATTTAAGAAAGTCTCTTAACTTTTTGTTTGTTTGCATTCTTTACTATTGATGTTATTACTTCTTATATTGCACTTTGGTCAGGTAATTCAGTCTTGTAAAATTTATAATTTGAGAATTTCTTGAGACCATGTTGTAGAACACATGATCAACTTTGTAGAAATGTTTAGGTCAATGCAAAAGAAAATATATTTTATTTGTTTAAGTTGTTGAGTTAGATATGTTTTATTAAGTCAATATTATTGTTTTATTATTCATCTTGTGTTTTCTTAGTTGGATTTTTCCTACATCATCTATCAAGAACTAAAGGCAACATGGTAATATTTATGGTACCATCATAATTATGTCAGCATCTATTTGTATTTCTAATACTTTTTATTCACATTTTAAGGTATATATTATTCATCAAATAAAGTTTATAACATCCCTACTTCATTGCAGATTATAACAGTTTTTCAATGTAAAGTAAATAAGATTTAATGGTTATCTGCCTTGCATTTATACTCATTTAATGAACTAATACCTTGAAATACACACTAATATTAATTTAATACCAACTACTTTATTCTTTTGCATTTGCCTATTAACTCTACACAGCCATTAGTGTTAATTATTCCCTATAATTTTATTCTAGGTAAAGTTTTTGTACAAAGTATAGAACTGATTTTCAATTCCAGTTACTTCTTATTAGTGATATTTTACCTCATTTCATCTATTTTCTCAAATAATCAATGACTTTTGTCTTGTTTTACTCTTTCTGTTCTTTTTTTGACATTTAAAAATCTTTTCTCTTTAACTTAAAAGTTATCTATCTTATTACAAGCTTAAGTTTTTTCTAAGCATAGTTGAACATTATTATTTTCTAATGATCAGTACCCATTGAATTCTTTACGTGAAAAAAATAAGAAAATAATTTTCAACTTCTTTCCAACAATTTTCTGTTTTAATTTTTACAACTGATCCTCTAGACCATTTTTTCCACACTTTATATCTTCTCTTTAAGTAAATCATATTACCATTTGTTATTCTATTTATGGCAAATTATTTTTTTAATGGTAAATTTATTTTATTTAATGGCAAATTTGGTTTGAAATTTACTTCTGACCTTCCTCAAAGTGTGATCTCCCTATATTTAAGTTCTTTGTTTTCTATTCATCTTTCATCTCAGCTTACTGCTGTGTTTGGTTAACTTTCCCCCCAGGAAACATACATGTCTGAACTACTCTCAGTAATTTTATGTTTCCTCCATGAATAACAGTTTGACTGATGTGAAATTATTGGATTAGAATCCTTTTCCTAAGAAACTTTAATTCCATGGTCTCCTGTCACTAATCCTGTTGTAGAGGAAAAGTCTGAAACACATCTGATAGTTCTTTTTATTATTATTTCTAGTTAGATGCTTCCAGGAGGTCTTTACACTTAAATTTAACCATTTCTTCAGACTAAACCTAGAGGCTTCTCTTATTGAATGTATTTTTCTGATTTATAATGAGTCCCTTTGTTTCAGTACAAGCTTTTATTGGTCAGAATCATTTTTCTCTTTTATAGGCATTATGTTTTTTGCTATAAAAACTAAAAACTAAATTTTTCTGATCTCCATAAGTATAACCACCTCCATAGATACTTTGCCTTTTGAACCATTTCTTCTGTATTCTAATTGAGCTTTTCAAAGTTTTCTCCAAACTGCTCAATTTATTTTCTGATAATATTAATTCTAGTCTTATACTTTATTTTCTTACCTTTTAGTAAGAAAGGTACTTAGATCCCTATCCTATATAATTCTCCTTACCTCTTCTTCCCAATTCTTCATGCCAATATATCATTCTCTCTCATCTTTAACATTTAATATTATGGGTCTTTAAATTTTATTGCAAATATAAAACACATGTTTACTTCTATAGACAATATTTTAAAATTGTGTTCTTTTCCTTTGCATTGGGATGTTATGTTTTACTCCTTCCAGGTTGAAAAATCTTTCTGTAAATACTTATTCCTAGTTTTCAGATGCAGTTTATTTTTCTCTGATCAATCTATCGGATGTTTGGGTGATAAGAGGAAGAGATAAGAGTAATACTTTACTGAAATTTTTAGAATTAGAATAAAAGATAATAAAAACTGAAATAACTGCATCTACAAAGGGTATACAAATGTATGCTAAAGTGAGTGAAAAGGTACAGAGTTGATATTCAATGAGAAACTTAGAATATATTATGTAAAATCAGTAAAAATTTGTTAAATTTAATAGCCTTTGCTTTTCTAAGATTTGAGGATACTGACACTGTCTCACATATCAAACAGCCTGTTAAATTCACAGCATTATTAGGACATTGAGAGATAGCTCTGTTAAAACTCTTTTACAGATGGATAAAGGGAGGCTCAACTCTGACCAGTTGCTTAAGATAACATAAGTCAATAGAGAAGCTGGGTTTAGAATCACAAAGCCTATCTAATTCATGCAGTTAAAAACAAAAATCAATGAAGGAGTTTAGTGATTTGAAAATTAAAACACCATGGCGCTATCTTTAAAAGCTGGAAGCAAAATATTGATTCATAAATCTTCTCCTTTTTATGTACTCCTATCAAATAATGAGATGGTTATTTTTCTTAGCAACAACATGTTCAGAAATGGGAAATGCTGAGCTGCATTAGTCAAAAAAATCCAATTGAAAATCACATATTAATTTTGTGAATTTGTTCAAAATAATAATGATTTTGAGTATCACACAACATGGAAAATATAACTGTCTCTAAAGTGTGACATGTACAAGGAATTCCCCTTAGAGTTCACTAGGGAACAAAGCAGTATGCAGTAGTAGCAATTCTGGCAATAAGTGGAGTAATTAGAATGTGCTGGTAATAGCTGACACATAATTACGGCAATCGCATCAAAACTGAATGAAAATACAGGAAAGAGAATAGAGATCTGATCTTCATATTAAGAAGAAATAAAATAACAAGTTAAATCTCATGCAAGAGGAAACTCCTTATTCCAAATGCACACAGGCACTCAGACCAGCCCGTTCACAGATGCTTGTGGCTGGTTAACTGCTCGACTGTCCTGGGTGTGAAACCTTTTGCTCCCCGGCTCTGCAGAGACACAAGTTTTGGAGGAGAGGCTTGACTGGTTGGCTTCCTGTTTATTAACAGAATTTTCTAGCTCTGAGGCACATGGTTTGCCCATGCCAATTTAATATAAATTACTTCCACAGGTGATCAGCTGTTCCTCATCTCCTTTGAAATCAGAGAAAGAAAAAAGAACTTAAATGTGAACATGTGGGATCTAAAGGGATTACGAATCACTCTGACAGGGAGCTGTCTGATCACAGGAATGTGTTACTAATTAGACTGTGACACTGGAGAAATATTAACTGAATTGGATTGAACTCCATGAGGGTAGATGTGTATTCAGAAATGTTCTTGGTTTAACACCACTGGTCAAAAAAAAGCGGTTCTAACAATATTTTACCCAAAAAAAGGTAGGTGTTCTACCTAAAGGCGCTACACAAATAATAAGTAATTATACTGGGAGAGAGAGGGGAAAAAACACCCAGAGCTTTAAAGCCTGCAATGATGAGAAGTGATCCTTGTATTTTAACATCTTGCTACCCAAAGTGTGATCTGTAGATCAGTAGGATCAGCATTCACTAGAAGTTCATCAGAAATATAGAATTACAGGCCCTACATCTGTTGAGTCATAATCTTCATTTTAACAAGATCCAGAGATTTGTATGACACCTGAGTTTGAGATGCACTGATTTAACTGATTCATAAACCAGCAGAGGGGAAGAAATCTTGCTTAAGGTCATATCTAATCTCATTTTTCAAATGTGAACACTCACCAAAGTTGCATGGCTAAAAGGCAATTAAATGTCGGATAACTAATTAATGTCAGAGTTAAATCTAAATCCTAGATAGTGCCCTGTCCATGATCCATATTACTACCCTCCAAATTTCCAAATACCCAACAATATGAAAAAACTCTGCTCAATTAGCCTGTTTCCTAACTCCTCCCCATTCGATGCTATACTAGTATTATAGTCCTGAATTTGGTATTTAAAAAAAAAAAATTCTCATAAACAAATCTGTCAAAGAATAAACCTGTTAACAGGGCAGACTTATGGAATGCCAAGGTTATATATTTAAAAGATCTTCTCTCTTCCAGTCATTACTGATGCAATCAAACGTACAGTAAGAGATTGCTGGAAATGATTAAATGTGTTTTATTTTAGATTGACAGCTCCAGTGGAGAGGTTGAGAGAAAGGCAGGAAAACCAGGGCAGGTGGGAGGGAAAAGCAGGAGTCGCGTGGAGGCTCTGCGGTGGCATGCCTGTCTGACATCACTGGCTTAACATTTGTATTTCAGTCCATCGCCTGACTAATAACACTATGTAGTGAAATAAAGCACCCATTCTGGAGGTAATTGTTATGTGGTGGAATATAAACAAGCCCCATTCTGCAGTATATTTACCACAGTGCATATTTACGAGTTGGGTTTAATTAAAAGTCGGGAACACTAGAGCTATTTTTTAACTAGATGCCTATTATCTAGTGTCAAATGCTTGGTTTTAATCACGCATTTTATATCATCGTGACCTAGATCACTGCCTGTGACATATGAGATAGTGTGTTGTCTTTCCTGAGAAGATGTAGCAGGGCTTGATGGATGTTTTCTCATTCCTAACCTCATTACTACCAGCTTCCCATCCATCTAATAAAATGCTATGATAGAGAGTGGGAAGGTGCTATAAATCATAATATTCCAGCCGCTTCCAGCAGATTCATTAGAAATGCTGACTATATATCTCACAAACAGAAAGTCAACACACAAAGTAGGTTGCTGCTTCTCCCCAGGATCAAGACATCCTGTTCCTCACCTCTCCCTCTCCCAGTGGAAAAAGGGTTCCTTTTAAATGCCCCCCAATCAAAAAAAAAAAAAAGCATTTAATGAACGACTGCATAGCTTTCTGTTCTCACATGATTTATCTAATACAGATTTGATAAATACTAGTTTTAGTCTTGTTAGGCACAGTTTGGTCATTATTATACTGGTTGGAAGAGCTGTTGACTTCTAAGCATTAAAAAAACTAAATCAGTTAAGATAGATTGGATCTCAGAGCTTGGGGCATTATTGTTTTTGTCCTGAGAAAGAAAAGGGCCCTGTGTCTCCTTAAGGTTGAGGTGGAATTATTGAAGAGGTAAATGAGCACTCTGACATTACCACTTCTTCAAGGTAGTCAGGCATGATACCTTGGTAACGTCCTCAGCTCTTCCCTCTTTTTCAATCATTCATATGTTCATTTATTCAGCCAACAGGTCATGAGGACATGGACTAAGCCCTGTGTTAGATACTAGTTTACAATCATGAATCAGACATGGCCTTCCCTCAAGAAGCTTGCACATTAAATGAAAAAATAAAGGATAATGGCAACACATTAGAGGAAGTCCTGATCCAGCCTGGGCAGGGTGGTGGTAGTGAAGGAAGACTTCCAAGAGGATATGAAACCTAAGGTCACGAGAGGAGAGGACAGGGAAACTTCTAGGAAAATGGAGCAGAGCGCTGCAGAGATTCAGAGCTGGAAAAAGGGTAGGATCCAAGTTCAGCACAGCTGAGACCAAGAGGTGTAGGGAGTGAGGGAGAGGAAGACGTTTAGATGCAGTAGAGGCCAGACCGTGAAAAGCCCTGTATGCTTTATAAAGAAATTTAAGGGATTCTGAGAGCAATGGGAAACTTAAATACTTTTAAACAGAACATTGACATGGTGGGTTCTCCATTTTAGAAGGATCACTCTCACAATAGTGGGGGAAAAACAGTAGGAGAGATGGGATGATGATTAAGTTAGGAAGACTACCAGAGGGCAAGGGCAATAACAGCATGAGCTGTGAGACTGGAGAAACCTGAAAGTGGTTGAGAACTATTTATGAGTAGAGATAACAGGACTAATGATTGATTTGATCGCCCTAACCTAGCTGGTCACCAAGCCTATTGGTTCTTTTTTCAAACTAAGCATTATACAGCTACTCTCATTGGTTCCCACAGATACTGAAGACTCTTTCCACAATGATAAGCCCTGTGCTATATCGCGACTGACTTCTATATCTGGGCTAGTCTCTCTGGTCGCCAACCCATGTTCTACAACCTAATAAATCCTCAGAGGCCTCTTCTCTATTCTGCAATCTCCAGTGCCTGTCATGCACTTGATCCCCACTATCTACAGCACTAGTCCTCAAACTTAAGTGAAAATCTCAATCACTGAGATGTTGGGGTGTGGAGCCTGTGGCAAATTAAGAAGCCCAGCCCCTATCAGGATAAAATTTCTGATTTAGATATGGTATGGTATCCATAAATAAGTCTTATAAACAAACATCCAAGATGAAGTTCAGAGCTATAACCTGGAACTCATGGATCTCTGTAATTTCTCCACTATATACTGATACTGGGGATATCAGTAAGTCGTCCTGATAATCCAGTCTGGGTGGTGTGATGGTGGTTAAGGAAGGCTTTCAAGAGGAAGTACGCTGCCCTGAGGCCCACTGTAACTTACTTCTCATCCCACATCACTTTTCTGTTGTCCTATGACTTGGTTTCTTAATGTAAAAATGACTAATATAATCATTCCCACAGCTATACCTTCAGACATATTGTTCTGTCTTTACCTTCTGCTTATCTATATTCTATCAATATACACAAGCTCAGTTTCCACGTCTGTAAAGGAGGGTATGGAACAGATTAAATGACATCTAAGTTACATTTTAACCTCACTATTCTAAGACTCGTTTTAAATTCTACGTTTCCTTGAACCCATCCCTGATCACTTCAGCCTTCCCTGACTCCTCTTTTTGAACTTGGTCAGTCTCTTTTTTTAGCCCCCAGGCTTAATCAAATAAACTATTTTATAAATAGACTCATATCGGGTCCTAGCTTGATTCTTTATTATCAGTATGATATAGGGCAAGTTGTTTCATAAACTTCAGCTTCCTTATCTGTAAAATAAAAGTTTCTGTCTTGTAGAATTGTTGCAAAGATTTAAAAAGACAATCTACTTAAGGCAATTAGTAGAGTGTTTGGAATTTACTAAAGGCATTTTACAAAACTTAATAAAAACCAGGGTGACAGCTTACAGTTCAGGTTGAAGCAACTTGAAGACAGAGATGGAAACTTCCTTTATATCATTGACCACTTCCCTCACTCCAGAAGGTGACACAGGATAGCATCACACAGGAGATATTTGTGGACTGATATTTATGGTACTCTAAAATAAAATAAGTAGGCATAGCAGAAATGAACCCTAGTACACAAACTCAGGTATTTCAGAATTATCATGTACTCACATTTTCTTTAAATCATTTTAAATGATTCATCCTCCTTTATTGAAGGAAATTCAGTGTCAGTCATGATTATCTATTCCAGGAGAAAAAATCCTAGGGTCTTCTTAACACAAGAACTTCAGGGAATTTTCACACTGTTCCATACTGGTCACTACTGACACGCCCAGTGACCCAGCTTGTATGGTCCCTGTGGGTCACCAGCAGCTGAGTTTCTTCTCCGCCGTGCATTGAATAGTAGGCAACTGGACTAGCTACAATTCAAGCCTGAGCTCAGAGTACAGTTCCCAGTGTTTTGCTTGGCCATCACTTCTGGGATTCTTTCATCTTCCCAGGACTTTGCCAGGAGTGAGATATGAGCCCCACTCCAAAAGGATCAGATCATTCTCTTTTCCCGTGTCAGTCAAAGGGATTACCTCCCCGTACTCTCTGCTATGAAAGGCAACTCCCTCTCTTACTTTCCTGGCTACCTAATAATGACTTTAATAGGGAGCCTACATAATGACTTTAATAAATTTAGGATTTGCTTTCAGTCCTACTAAAAAAAAATTCTCTGAGGCAGGGAATTATAAAGGACCTGACTGCCCGTGTGAAATGAGAAAAGGAAAATAAATGAAAAAATAATGAGCACAAATTAATATTTTAATAAACTATCATTCCCAACAAGAGTAATCAATTTGCCTGAACACGGAAGGATCAAAGCACAAAATAAAGGGATGCTTGAATGATGACAGCACATTCTTTCCGTGAGTCAGACAAGACCTTTCTCTCTATAGTTCTGGCATTGGGTAAAGAATGGGGCTTTGGTCAAGATTAGGATTCACTCTACCACCTTTACAAATTTTAGGACATTTTTTGATTGTTACAATGAAAGCATTATCCATGCCGGCAAAGCACATCTTGCTTCTTGAAAGAACAAAGGCTCCGAGAGGCCATAAAAATTGCTCATATAAGTCTTTGTAGACATCAAAGGACTCTTTCCAACAACACGCAGATGACTTAGTGAAAGTAAATCGGGAACATATGGATTAAGATTTTCTTGAAATACACATGGATTTAGAAACAAGGTGAGGAGGGAAGTGCTTAAGGCCAAATGCATTTTGGATTTTCTAAACATATGTGTGTGGCTATTACCAGTAACATTCCCACCCAACCCCAACCCCAACACACACATACAAACATTCATTCACTGCATAACCCAGAAACCCAGAAATGGTAAGACCACACACTATGGGAAATTTGTAGCTTTTCCCCCAAGGTTAGATTAATTCAACAATGATTTTTCTAATGTTTTCAGAAAAGAGGAAAAGAGAAGGAAGGTAGATTGACTGGTGATTCAAAATAAATAACAGACTTTTGATTCTGATTTCTGATTTCAAGAATAACTACATATCTACTTAGTTGGCCTTGGTCTTCTCGTCTATAAAATGTAGAAAGTGGATTGATTGATTTTGTTAATGCTCAAAAATGTCTTTACTCTCTGACCATTTTGTTCATCTACTCCTCCTCCTCATCCTTCCTTTTCTAATTTGGGCATGTGCACATTTTTACAGCAATAATAACAAGATCTAAACATTAAGCATTACAATATCCTATTATCCAAGCCTGGCCCCAGGAAAAATTCAGAGCAAGTGAGAAAGGGTCTTAAGTATCTACCATTCACATTTTCTATCCCTCTTTTCCCCATGGAACACCACCACAAAGCACCTCTGCCCTCACTCACCCCAAAAGCATAAAGTAGCCCAATAGGGAACTCACACTAAGGGCTGACCTATATAGCAGGTGATGATTTCTTTCATAAATAGGAAGTCATGTGGACTTTAAAAAACACTGGTTTATGACAATCAGGAAGCATCAAGAATTAAGTTTAAAATTACAAGACTAGAAACTGGAAGGAGTAAGGTAAGGCATTTTATTACATATTTAAATCCTGATTATTAAAGTGAGGAAAGGTTACTACCAGTACCATCAGCATCAGACTGAATATCCACTGAAGAATTCTTTATAAAGAAAATTTTCTCATTCATAACATGGCTGATACCCTGAATCTGAAACAACTCTTTCTGGGAAGGCCTACTGTCTTCTGATAGAATATATTTAAGTATTAAATAGCTCTGATAGAAGATATTTAGGTACCAAAACTATTATTCAGCAACTCTCTCTCTCTAGTGTAACTGCTACAGTATGGTTATAGTTATTTCACAATTGCTCATTTTCCAAGTGTATGCAAAGTAGGTAGCGACTGGCATCTGCATTTGAAACAGAGATCTAAGTTCTCAAACTTGGTTTTGAGTTAGTAACATAAGTGAACCCAGACACAGTGCTGACATCAAAACTCTTCACTCTCTCAAGATGTACAATGTATAGACATTCTTTCCTGAGAAAACTGCTTGTAACATATGAATCCCAATTACTGTATGATAAAATTTCATGATACAGTAAGTCACCTACATATAAAACTTCAAGTTGTGAACTTTCAAAGATGCAAATGAATTGCATCCGGCAAAGGAACCAGAACCTGTGTCATTAACGTCAGGCGTGAGTGAAATTGCAGTTTGCCCTCCATCTCCTGTTGCTGAGGATCTCAGCTCTACCATCTCCCACCTACTCTCCTTCTTTCAGTCAGCAGCTCCTCTTGCCTGTTCACTTGATGCCAGCCCCTGCAGGCTGGCTGCTGTCCTGTATTACTGTACTTTTCAAGGTACTGAACTATAAGATGAAAAATGTTTTCTTTATCTTCTGTGTTTGTTTGTTTTTATGTATTATTTATGTGAAAAGTATAAACCTATTATAGTACAGTACTACCTAGACAACCACACTAGTTGGATATCTAGCCTAACTTTATTGGACTTATGAATGTGATCATGGAATGGAACTCTTTTGTATGTAGGGGGGACTTGCTGTGTAAATATTCTGATCTTGAAATAATCTTTCCTATCACCTTGTCCAGCTGGACCATGTTAATTTCTCCTCCTATGTGCTCCCACAGTACTTTTTTATTTTCTGATCATAACACTGAAGATTGTTAAGATCTGAGAGGGGAAGAATGGTGACTACCCTGTTCTCAATTGTATTTTCAGAGCCTAGACAGTGCATGGAATACATAATAAATATTTCCTCAATACACACATAAATAAGTTAACTTTATTTCATGACTCTGTTACCAAAATTAGTACTGGATAACTTTTGCTGGCTCTCCAAACAATCTAGCCGTCTCTGGCCCCTAGTTTACAAACATTATAGGTGGACCCTCTGTGGCTTCAAAGGGCATTTTATAAGGCTTTTATTTGCTGCTATCCATATTTTACTTTGAGCACTGCATTAATTCCATTTCACAGATGACAAGCCTATGGCAAAACCTTCTATATCTAGCCTCCCAAAATGAGAGTAGTTCATGAACAAGGGTGAAAGGGATCACCCCGAAAATCCTGACTTTCAGTTCCGTTTGTACTTCCTCATAAGAAGGAAATCTCAAGCTGTTTTTGTGGAACTCAAGGACTTTGTGAATGTGTTTGGCAGATATGTAGACACATATGTAAAACACACAAGTAAAAGTAAAACCTGACAATGAAAATCCACATGACAATGAAAATCACAGCATTGAGGTGATACAAGTTGAATGTATTCAAGCCTACTGTGTTGGCATTCTTAGGCGTGCTATGCTGGGGACACAGAGCTAAATAATAAAATTAATATCCTTTTATGAAAAATGCAATCTAGTCAAAATTTTAAAATGTACATGAAGAATTAAAGTCCCCATTAATGTATTTCTTTACAAATCATCGACCAAGGAGAAAGATACTGCAGAACTCTTTTTGCTCTTTTTGAGAAGGTTCATGGACGAAAATATAAGATAGATTTGTAGCTTTGTACGAATACTACATAAACACAACAGGAGAACAAAATTTAAGCATTTATGTCCGTTTTGCCATAGCATCCATCGGAAAATGATGTGACATCTGTAATGACAGTCAAAAAGAATGCCCAAAATAGAACAAACAAACAACAACAACAAAAAACAGGAGCTAAAGTCCCTATTAAAGAGGCTGCTAAAATAACCAGGATGTTCAAATATGCATTGTATAGGTGAGCCCTATGCTGAAACAATGCTGGGAGCTTCAAAACAGAGTTGGGCAACCACACAAATTAACATGTCTCTTTATATTTCCTAGTTTAGGAATTATTTATAACTACAGTAGCAGAGAGTAGTTTGCCTTTTATACTAAACTTTATTGGCTATTCTGAACCAAAACAAGAATATTCATTGTACAAATATTTCAAATGAGAATACATTTGTTTGCTTATAAAATAAACCTCATTAACTAAATATATTTTTAACATAATATGATTCTACTACCTGATAGTTTTAATAAGTGAAACAAGTTCAGTTTGGCTTGTTAGGGTTATAGTATCACAGTACTACAGATATACTTTGAGCAATGTAATAAACTAAATCGTTGAACTTCATATGCTAAGCAAAATAAACAGATAAATTTTACTGGTTGAAAAGTTGTGAATTTCTGACAAAGGCAGGCACTGAAGTATCTAAAATGAAGTAAATTAGAATTTTAAACATCTTTAATGACATAAAGAATATTGGAAAACTATTTTCCCCATAGAAGAGTGAACATTTAGGTGCATGAGTATGAATTTTCTCTTAATTGAACACTTACAATGATAGTGTGTAAGTAGTTTTTATACACTGGCATTAACTCAACTTTGGTGCTAACTGCTTCTACCACATCCTTTTTAAGGTTCTGGTTCAGTTCAGTTGAAAATAGTTCTGAAATTGCAAAGCAAACCATTTACTACTACTTGTAAGTACTGAATTTTATGACTGCAATACTGTGGAGCCAAACAAAGTACAGAAATAAATTGGGTGATGATGTTCATAAAAAACTATGATTGTCATCCAAACCCCCAATTTTAAAGTTTAAGTGTTAATCCAAATAGCCAGGTTGTTCTCACTGATTTATTTATAGCAAGTCAGTGTTATAAACTGTAAGCATAAAGTAATGTTATACATATAAGAAAGGACTTTAATTTTTGTTTGCAACTCCACATAAGGTTTCAGTCCTTAAAGGGTTAATACTGCTAGAAATGACACTGACCTGACCCAAACTCCTCCCTAACAAAAGGTTTAAAAAGTATGGAAAGACTAAGATACTATAAAAGATCACTCAGTCTTTCTGAGCTTCTTTCTGAGCTTCAACAAGCAAAAGCAATTACAAATTTCCATAAGAGAAGCTATTCTATCATCACGGGTTTGTCTCAGAAGCAGATCCCAAGAAGAGGATTTGAATACTAGTGACATTGAGGGAGAGGCAGAAATGATATGTAGGGAATAGAAAAGTGAGAAAGGAACGGAAGGCAACTAATTAAGAGTGTAATTTTAGGACAGTTTCATTGAGCACAACCAAAGCACAATTCCATGTGGGACCTCTGGGACACAAGGTAGAAACCATGCTGCAGACCTGTCACATCTGGAGGGCAGGAAAACTCTATATCGCAACTGCTGTCAGTCACTGGAAGAAGTCTGCTCCAACAGGTGAGAATTCTGGGTACTTCCAACACAAGGGGTGGGAAGTCAAGCCCAGTACAGAGGGAGGAAGGCCTGTGAATACGTGAAGAGCTCTGAGAGCAGCTGCTACAGGTACAAGTGTTTCCCAAACTAATTGATGACCTAATTCTTTACTTTGGCCACCTGATGCGAAGAACTGACTCATCTGAAAAGACCCTGATGCTGGGAAAGATTGAAGGCGGGAGGAGAAAGGGACGACAGAGGATGAGATGGTTGGATGGCATCAGCAACTCAATGGACATGAGTTTGAGTAAGCTCCTGTAGTTGGTGATGGAAAGGGAGGCCTGGCGTGCTGCAGTCCATGGGGTCGCAAAGAGTTGGACCTGAATGAGCGACTGAACTGAACTGAATTCTTTTTTTATGGAGCACTAAATAATTTACATTAGAACTTTATTGTTTTGGAAATAGTAAAATCATACAGTGCCCTAACGAATATTATACTATAAAGAGTACTTCCACATACCTTATCTATTTTGAGTCTTAAAAACCAGGTATTATTATCTCCATTGTATAGCTAAGAAAAACTGAGGTCTAGATAGGTTTATGGATACTGCTAGACCCAAAAAGCAAACTCAAGCTTCTGATCTTAAGGTCCTAAATATATCAAGCTACTTCTTGCAGGAAATACATTTTCGACTAATAACATATGAGTTTATTAAAGTAACCCACCACCACACCATATATACAGTTCTATGAAACCCAGTAGATGAAAAATTTTTAGACAACTTTGAATTCCGTGGCTACTATAGATATAGTGAAGCTTGCTGTCACTTTAACGTACTGTGCTGTCTATGGTATTACTGATAGGTACCTGAGATAGCCCTATAAATTTTAAGCTTTTATGTGCCTTCTATATTTCACAGTATAGGATCACAATTTATAATGATATGATATATTATCACAGAAATTGTCAGCTAGCAAAGTCCAAATATATTTTAAAGATTTGCAGTTACTAACTATACTGAAGGAAAAACAAAGTCTTCAAAAGCATATAGATCTATGATTTGGGAATTTTTAAGCTAATATTTATTGAGTGTTTACTAAGTTCCCCACACCACTCTAAGTAATTTATAGATATTAATGCATGAGTTCTCGGAACAGCTCTCTGGGGTATGTCATCCTCTACACTATTTGACAAGTAAAAAATCTGAGGCACAAAGAAGTTAAGTAACTTATACAGTTTATAAGGGGTAATGCTAAGATTTGACCCACGTAATCTGGCTTCACGGGCTACATTCATAGACCTTATGCCATACTGGACTTAACCACAGAGTTGTTCCATGTATTGGCCCATTAAGAATTATCAAGTTTTTAATTCTTATTTAATCAGTGTAAAGAAAAAGTACTTCCTAAACAATCATTGTCAGATAAAAGATCATTTAAACTTGTGCCTGTATTATGAATAATTACTTCCAATAGACTTGACCCAAACTATCTTAGGCAGAACTTTAATTTTCTAAGATCTCCCTGACATTTTATTCTCAAGGGCTTTTAAAATTTTATCTACTGAAATAAAATCTTCACATGCATAATTAGAGGCTGCATATTGGAAATGAAGGAGAAGGAGGAGGAGTGAATGAGAGAGAGAGACAAGGAGAGAGAGAAAGAGAATGTAGATTTATACATTCACAGCCTGAAAAAGAAAATGTTATTAAGTTAGAAAGTCATTTTCTTGCTAAACTAAAGCAGTGCACATTATTCTGATTTATTTAACAGATGTTCTCCTGAAAGAGTTATATGTTGATTTTGACATATTTGTGAAACTACATATTAACTGACAACACTTTTGTTTTTTGTTTGTTTGTTTTCTTATTGATGAAACCTTCAAATGTGCTTTATCTCCTTTCTAGGTGTTTGATCAAGTAGCCAATAAACCAAAAACCCGGATATGCAGTAGTAAACCTTCTTTGTAAATCAAGCATCCTTTAAGAATAATACTAACATTTTTAGCTGGGCAAAAGCAGGAAATAACCTTCTTTTCTTGATGGGAATCCTACAGCTTTGTGTGAAATGAAAATATCTTCTGCCATATTAATAAACAAGAAATGTCACAGCCATCAGTGATTTCTGGCCTTCAAATGTGAAAGAGGGCTCCCAAAACTGCAATCCAGAGGATGCTGCCATTCCCCAGGGTGATTGCTGAGGAGCTGGGGGAATGCAAGAAGCAAGGTGAACAAGGAAACAGGATTGGCCCCAGATAGCTGAGGTGCATATGAAAGGAATAAAGTCAGTGAGCCCTGAGGCTTTCATCTTCCCAGACAAAGAATGCTAAATTCCTTAACTTGATACCTGATCTTTGATGTTCAGACTGCCTGCTCCCTTTGTTGCAAACTCCTACATAGCCTGACTGATTACCCCTCCTGCCTTCTTGGAGCAGTTTTCTCAGAGCTACTGAGGTGCTGTCTCCTGGGATCTGAGTCCAAAACATTCCCACCAAATAAAAGAACTCTCTACTTTCAGGTTGTGACTATATTTTTCAGTCAATACTTAAAACACTGCATGTACGGAGAGGAGGCTGGTAATGGAGATGTTTGGGGGGAAACTGACATCTTTCAAGAATATAGAAGTGAAGTTGCTCAGTCGTGTCTGACTCTTTGCGACCCCATGGACAGTAGCCTACCAGGCTTCTCCGTCCATGGGATTTTCCAGGCAAGAGTACTGGAGTGGACTGCCATTTCCTTCTCCAAGAATATGGAAGGAAATCCTAAATGAAAGATTTCAGACACCAATGCACAAATGGTCTATGACTCTAAGACCTCTCAATGAAAACTATTCACATCTAGGCAAAGAAGCACAACAGCAGTGGAAAAATCAATAAAGAGAAACAAAGTGGATGCCAGGGTGGTGAGGTCGGCACCTGTACAGTGGCATCACAGAAATAAATAACTTCAACATTAGAATCAGTAATCACACCAGCACTGATTACATCAGTAATCACTACCAAACCACTACCTCCCGTCTTACAATTGCCTATGGGTAAAAGGAATCACTCACCATACTCATGAAAAGCCAAAGAGAGACAGTTTGGGCTATTATCCACTTCTCAGAAGTGAGAATAAAAGAGATAGTTCAATGTTCACTAATGTGGTTGATTTTCACTCTGAATCTCTTAATGAAAAAAAAAAGACATTCAAGCTGTCAAACAGTCACCTAAACATGTACATAATACAAAGTGATTACAAATATGAACAATTTCTTAATTGTGTGTGTGTGTGGCTTAACATGAGATTTCAAATTTAAAAATACTCTGTATATGTGCACTTGAATATCTGTTTTCTTACCATGTGGTCACAGGTATGTAATCTTTTAGTTTTGAGAACAATTCAAACCTTCAACTGACATAAAGAAAAATTGAGTCATTCTGTGTAAGAAATTTTTAATCCCTTGCCAACTGTCCATTCAAAGGAAAGCAACTCATACTCACAAATATTAATGCAAAGGCTTGTAGCCACAAGGATGTGTTTGAAAAGCTATACATTAGCTGACACTATATCTTTAAAATCACTTTAGGGGCTTCCCTGGTAGCTCATCTGGTAAAGAATCCACCTGCAAAGCAGGAGACCCTGGTTCGATTCCTGGATCGGGAAGATCCCTTGGAGAAGGGATAGGCTACCCACTCCAGTATTCTTGAGCTTCCCTGGTGGCTTAGATGGTAAAGAATTCACCAGCAATGTGGGAGACCTGGGTTTGAACCCTGGGTTGGGAAGATCCCCCCACTCCAGTATTCTGGCCTGGAGAATTCCATGGACAGAGGAGCCTGGCAGGCTACAGCCCATGGCATCACAAAGAGTTGGACACAGCTGAGTGACTTTCACTTCACTTGACTTCATAGTGCTTTAAATTTCAGTTAGCCTGCAGGAGGAGAAAGGGACGACAGAGGATGAGATGGCTGGATGGCATCACCGACTCGATGGACATGAGTTTGAGTAAACTCTGGGAGTTGGTGATGGACAGGGAGGCCTGGCGTGCTGCGATTCATGGGGTTGCAAAGAGTCAGACACAACTGAGCGACTGAACTGAACTGAACTGAAAGTCAAATTGACCAAATGTTGAGGCTGGCAAGTATCTGACTCATTTGGTTGAGGTCTCTATGTCTAATTTTAGTCGGGGAAGGAAAATTAGACAACTACTCCCATTTTATGATACTGGTAGACAGGTCTTATATATAAGTAAATAAAACATGCCTGGTGAACTCAAGAAGCTTTCACTCCACTTGTGGGGGTGAAGACAATATATGATGAATCATCTTGGAAATGATTCAGCATCAAATAGAGGGGGCAGAACTTGATCTGGACCTTGAAGTATAAGTACAGTTAAGAAATTCAGGGGAAAATAAGTTATTCAAAGTCAGGGCACAGAATAGGCTGGTGAGAATGGGCACAGTAGTTGGAGATAAAGAGAGGATGGGGAGGAGTTCTGTGTAATGGGAAAGGACAGTTTATATTGAAAAATCATGGAAATACATTTGAATAAGTAGAACAGGACCAAACCAAAAGCTTCTGCTATTAATAAAAATAGATGTAACTAATAATGATAATAACTAATAATTTCTCTTATTAAAAAGTTTCTATTCCCCCAACAATTAGAAAAATCTGCTGTATTTTAAATACAGTGACCAGAATGAGCCTAAAGGTTTATTTTTATTGTTTTTCATATTCTATTCCTTCCTTCTTATTAAAATATACTCTTTAGTTCTTTCTTTAAGGATCTGTGAATAAATAGCTTTAACACTGTTTTGGGGGTTTTTAATCTTTTGGTTTTTTTATCGTGTTTTTGGTGTTAGCAATTTTGTGGTTTTTTCTAGAGAGCCATATAAAATTTCTTTATATTCTTTTATTTTTGAGTGGTACTTTATTAACTATAGTCAAAACTGTGGAAATTTCTAGTTTCCAGCAAGTAAGAAGTTGGAACTTGTCACTCCCAACCACGTAACAAGGAAAAAGCTGCAAAAACTAAAAGTCAACAACTCCTCTTAGATTCACAAGAGAACTGAGGCCCCAGGGCAAACCACTGCCCCCCAAAATGAAGAGACACACAGGCTGATAGAGAGAATCATAATTTACCAAATCAGAAATCTTTGTGGGAACTAGCACCAAAGTAGAAAAACCTAAACAGTGACTAATGAATTGCGAGAGGATCAAGGTAGAGAAGTTCGAGAGGTTAAGACTCATGGAGGTCCAGTCCTGGAGTGGGGGATCCACACTTGCATGTGTGAATCTCCACAAGCCCTGCCAGGTTCCTCTGACAGCAAAGATTGGTGAAAAATGTCTCACTTCTAGTAGGAGGAGGGTGAAAACACCCATTTTGAAAAGTGCCCAGAGCAATCTTTGTAACAAGTCTTGCCCTCATGAGAAACTATTTTACCAGAGCCTAACTGACTGGGAATTTATTCAAAGACTAACCAACCTGACGGAACAGAAATATCCACCCCGGTTGCCTTGACCTTCCTGTCCCACCTAAGGAGGAAAAAATAAAACAAAACTCAGAAGCATCTGTGAAGATCACAGCCCAGGGGTACAGGCTCACCACAACGCTGAAAACTAATCAAGTGTTAAGTTAGTCACTCAGTCCTGTAGCCCGCCAGGCTTCTCTGCCTATGGAAATTTCCAGCAAGAACACTGGAGTGGATAGCCATTCCTTCTCCAGGGGATCTTCTTGACCCAGGAATCAATCCTTGGTCTCCTGCGTTGCCGGTGGATTCTTTACCGTCTGTGCCACCATGGAAGCCTACCAGGACTATAGAATTCTGTTCCCCCATCCTCTTTACCTTACCCATATCTGTGTAGGCTCCTGTGAAACAGTGAAAAGAACTATGTGCTCAAGTGAAAAAACCATGCATCCCAGAGAATTTTTAAGACGTCTCTAGATAAATCCAAAGACGACAGGTGAGACAAAAACAAGGACACCAGAGGAAATTTTAGCCTCTGAAACCTACAACTAAAGTAAACAGTAAACAAAGTCTAACTCCTAGTCAGATAAATATAAAACCTCAGTAAAGGGTTATTTACCTCAGTGCTTTTATCCACTGTAACATGTTCTGTTTTGAACAACAACAACAAAAAAATCTGCAAAGCATGCCAGAAGATAAAAAATACAATTTAATGAAGTGTCAGAATTGGACTCAGAAATGTTAGAATTATCAGAAAAGTAATTTAAAATAGCTATCCTAAACCAGCATTTGAATATATCATTCCATTGTTTTCTGCCCTTTATTGTAGTTTTTATATATATTTTCACACTAATTGTTGTTTCTTCTGTAAGTAATCTGCTTTTTATTCTGTAGTAGCTAATAAGATTCTTTCTTTGTTTCTGGATATTTTTCTAAGATATTTCCAGGTATGGATTTATTTTCATTGCTAGAATTTTTTAAATAATGTTGATATCTTTCCTCAGTTCTAGAAAATTATAACCAATTGAATATTTCTCCCTTTCGGAAACTCCTTTTAGACAAATGTTAGAACTTTCTATTCCATTCTACTCTACATATTTGTAAAGCTCTTTCTTCTTTTCCATATCATCATCTGAAGTGCAAGCTACTTATTTGCTTATTTTTGGCTGGGCCATCTTTACTGCTGCATGGGCTTTTCTCTAGTTACAACAAGTGGGGGCAAGTCTTTGTTGCCGTGTGCAGGCCTCCCATTGCGATGACTTCTCTTGCTGTGTGGCATGGGCCCTAGGGCTCTTGGGCTTCAGAAGGTGTGGGTCCTTGGCTCTAGAGCATAGGCTCAATAGTTGTGGCATGTGGGATTAGTTGCTCTGCGACAAGTGAGATCTTCCCAGACCAGGGATCAAATTCTTGTTTCCTGCATTGGCAGGCAGATTCTTTACCACTGAGCCACCAGGGAAGCACCCTCTTAATTTCTTTAAATTGTTTTTCCAACCCCTTTTTTTTTTTTTCAGTTATGTCCAATCCACTGTTTTATATAATCCATCCAGTTTAATTTTAATTTCCATGACTATATCTCATATTCTTGAAAGTTATATTTTTATCTTTTTGCAAAATTACTTTTATATACTTTTGCAAACATACTACTGTTCTTTTCTTATAGTTGAGTTACCAATAATTTAAAATACTTTATAGTATCTAGCTAAGAGTGTTCATCCCAAATATTCTGAGGGACAAAGCTTGATACATCTTGTATTTGCTGATACTCAATCACAGGTATAATCTATGTGTCTCCTAATTTTTTGAGTCCATCTTTAGCTTGAGCTTTTCTGTGTGAATTCTGCACAGATGATTTGTAAAAATGTCTCTCCAAGGTGACTTTGTTTGCTTATGCCAGGTGCTTTACACCTAATAGCCTGGGACCAATCTTTATGTTCATTTTTTAGTGGGGGTTTTCTTACCACACTGATAGCATTAAATCAGACTCCGAGTGAAGCTTTTTAAAAACAGAGATCCTAAACAAAGGCAAGTTTCTTTGTTGTTTCTCTGTGTCGTTGAGTAGAATCCTAAAACCTCAGTAGTTACCTATTGGTGGTGGGGGTTTAGTCGCTAAGTCGTGTCCGACTCATGTGATCCCATGGACTGTAGCCCACCAGGCTCCTCTGTCCATGGGATTCTCCAGGCAAGAAGACTGGAGTGGGTTGGCATTTCCTTCTCCAGGGAATCTTCCCAACCTATTACCAAGTACAATATTATCTTTCTCTCATCTTCCTCCAGTCTAGGACTGTTGTGGCATTGGTTCATATACCTAATGCTTTTTTTTTCTGGTATTTGTTGATTTTCCTGTCTTGCTTACTAGTTCCACCATGGATTTTTATAGAAATTCCTCTATTCTTCTTAGTGTCTAAGAGTTTGCAGTGACAGTATTGTTATATTGGCTTAGACCATATCTTTCTAAAACTAAAGGGCCAAAGTATTTTTTAATTCATATCTCAGAATGAACTTTAATGAACTTTAATTCTTTACTGTAAGTAAAAGAAAATAAACTTTGGAAAATATAGAGAAGACAGATGTATGCCTATGTTTTTCTATTTATAAATACACATACAGACGCAGGAAGCATACACACTCCCCACTTTCTGTCCCTGATAGGTTATATCTGTATTGAGGATGGCAGTGGAGCTCAAGCAAGATGAGTCAGAAATGTCAGGTTAAAAGGGAAAGTGTTTTACTCTATTCTAAGACTCTAAAACCCAGGGACTGAGACCAAACTCACTCAGTCACTAATCCACATACAAGCAAGTGGGTCCAAACAAAATGCCAAAAGTGAAAATGGGCTCCTTGGGCCGGAGGTTAGAATAAGGGAATGGGGCTCGCATGGATAGGCAGTTGCTAAAAAACTAAAAATAGCCACTAGTGGTGAAAGGAGTGAAATAAGCCAGAATTCACTAGGGGAAAAAAGCCCTAAACATGAATACCAAATATTAATGTGT